>NC_133335.1:228896695-228951590 GCF_042186555.1 Aquarana catesbeiana | reverse complement strand
ATAGGCTGCTGGTGAATGTGGTGAAAATAATACCCAATCACATGCAAGGACTATAAAAAAAAAAATATTTTTGCTTGCATGTGATTGGCTGATGGAAATCGGCACAGCAGCACCTCATTCACCAACCCAAGGGTTCATTGACACTAGCAGTTGAGGGGGCAGAAAAACCCTCATGGTTCATCTGCCTTTCTACACCAAAAAAGGGGGAATGGTCCTGAGATTCATCTCCTTGTAATGTGGTGCTTTACCCCCAAGTAGTGGGGGGTGTCCTCTAAGGCTAATTGTACCAAAAGGAGAAAATAGATCTGACACCAATTTGAAGCTCCCGCAAGGATTATTTATTGCAAAATATATTCATATAAAAAATTCAAATGGCAACCCAGCCCTCCCACCCAGGAAAAGACCAATCCCCTCCCCAACCACTCACCCTGTAGCTGCTGTGGCCATGATGCTTTGCCGCAGAAGAAAATATACCCCCAGTCGCTACATTTGCCGAGCGAGACCCTTTAGTAAATCAGCCCCAGCTTCCCTTTCAATCAGTTTTACAACAAACTCGAGCCTCTTAGATTATCTGGATGCAAACATGAGTAAGTCCTGGTCCGGCTTTCACTCCGAGGTCTCCAGCCAAAGCCGGGTTTTCTCATTTCAGAGCGACCTCTGACGCAGTTGGCCGATGATTCAGACATTTCAGAATGGACAGGTCCTCTTTAAATATCTCTCCCCTCTCCAAATCACGACATTAGCAGAGCCCCTGAAGGAGTGAAAAGCGGCCAAGTGCTCCGTGTGGAAAATCTGACTCAGAAAACATCTTTCCTCCAGAGAATGGCGCACAGTGGTTTTTTTTTTTCTGGAGGTCAGTGACAGGACAGATGCCCCCCGATGTCAGATAACTGGACAGACCGAGTGCTCAGAATCCAAGGGATTGACAACCAAAATCAGCGCGGTGCCTTATTGCCATGCAATCAATTCCAGATGTCTCCCCCGGCCTCTTAAAACGATCCAGCTGGACCAGTCCGTGTGACGCCCGCCACTTCCAGGAATCCGGGGGGCCCGGTGTAGTTTACTTTCACATGCCAGGGGCCCAGTGTAGTGTACAGTCAGGTCCATAAATATTGGGACATCGACACAATTCTAACCACCACAATGGGTTTGAAATGAAATGAACAAGATGTGCTTTAACTGCAGACTTTCAGCTTTAATTTGAGGGTATTTACATCCAAATCAGGTGAACGGTGTAGGAATTACAACAGCTTGTATATGTGCCTCCCACTTTTTAAGGGACCAAAAGTAATGGGACAGATTAACAATCATCCATCAAACTTTCATTTTTAATACTTGGTTGCAAATCCTTTGCAGTCAATTACAGCCTGAAGTCTGGAATACATAGACATCACCAGACGCTGGGTTTCATCCCTGGTGATGCTCTGCCAGGCCTCTACTACAACTGTCTTCAGTTCCTGCTTGTTCTTGGGGCATTTTCCCTTCAGTTTTGTCTTCAGCAAGTGAAATGCATGTTCAATCGGATTCAGGTCAGGTGATTGACTTGGCCATTGCATAACATTCCACTTCTTTCCCTTAAAAAACTCTTTGGTTGCTTTCGCAGTATACTTGGGGTCATTGTCCATCTGCACTGTGTAGCGCCGTCCAATGAGTTCTGAAGCATTTTGCTGAATATGAGCAGATAATATTGCCTGAAACACTTCAGAATTCATCCTGCTGCTTTTGTCAGCAGTCACATCATCAATAAATACAAGAGAACCACTTCCATTGGCAGCCATACATGCCCACGCCATGACACTACCACCACCATGCTTCACTGATGAGGTGGTATGCTTTGGATCATGAGCAGTTCCTTTCCTTCTCCATACTCTTCTCTTCCCATCACTCTGGTACAAGTTGATCTTGGTCTCATCTGTCCATAGGATGTTGTTCCCGAACTGTGAAGGCTTTTTTAGATGTTTGGCAAACTCTAATCTGGCCTTCCTGTTTTTGAGGCTCACCAATGGTTTACATCTTGTGGTGAACCCTCTGTATTCACTCTGGTGAAGTCTTCTCTTGATTGTTGACTTTGACACACATACACCTACCTCCTGGAGAGTGTTCTTCATCTGGCCAACTGTTGTGGACGGTGTTTTCTTCACCAGGGAAAGAATTCTTCGGTCATCCACCACACTTGTTTTCTGTGGTCTTCCAGGTCTTTTGGTGTTGCTGAGCTCGCCGTTGCGTTCTTTCTTTTTAAGGATGTTCCAAACAGTTGATTTGGCCACACCTAATGTTTTTGCTATCTCTCTGATGGGTCTGCTTTGTTTTTTCAGCCTAATGATGGCTTGCTTCACTGATAGTGACAGCTCTTTGGATCTCATATTGAGAGTTGACATCAACAGATTCCAAATGCAAATAGCACACTTGAAATGAACTCTGGACCTTTTATCTGCTCCTTGTAAATGGGATAATGAGGGATTAACACACACCTGGCCATGGAACAGCTGAGCAGCCAATTGTCCAATTACTTTTGGTCCCTTAAAAAATGGGAGGTACATATACAAACTGTTGTAATTCCTACACCGTTCACCTGATTTGGATGTAAATACCCTCAAATTAAAGCTGAAAGTCTGCAGTTAAAGCACATCTTGTTTGTTTCATTTCAAATCCATTGTGGTGGTGTATAGAGCCAAAAAGATTAGAATTGTAAATTTACTTGCCAGGGGCCCGGTGTAGTGTACATTTACTTGCCAGGGGCCCGGTGTAGTGTACATTTACTTGCCAGGGGCCCGGTGTAGTGTACTTATACTTGCCTGGGGCCCGGTGTAGTGTACTTATACTTGCCTGGGGACCGGTGTAGTGTACTTATACTTGCCTGGGGCCCGGTGTAGTGTACTTATACTTGCCTGGGGCCCGGTGTAGTGTACTTATACTTGCATGGGGACCGGTGTAGTGTACTTATACTTGCATGGGGACCGGTGTAGTGTACTTATACTTGCCAGGGGCCCGGTGTAGTGTACTTATACTTGCCTGGGGCCCGGTGTAGTGTACTTATACTTACCAGGGCCCGGTGTAGTGTACTTATACTTGCCAGGGCCCGGTGTAGTGTACTTATACTTGCCAGGGGCCGGTGTAGTGTACGTTCACTTGCCAGGGGCCCTGTGTAGTGTATTTATACTTGCTACGGTCCCGGTATAGTGTATTTTTACTAGCCAGGGGCCCGGTGTAGTGTACTTATACTTGCCTGGGGCCCGGTGTAGTGTACTTATACTTGCCTGGGGCCCGGTGTAGTGTACTTATACTTGCCTGGGGCCCGGTGTAGTGTACTTATACTTACCAGGGCCCGGTGTAGTGTACTTATACTTTCCAGGGCCCGGTGTAGTGTACTTATACTTACCAGGGCCCGGTGTAGTGTACTTATACTTTCCAGGGCCCGGTGTAGTGTACTTATACTTGCCAGGGGCAGGTGTAGTGTACGTTCACTTGCCAGGGGCCCTGTGTAGTGTACTTATACTTGCCACGGTCCCGGTGTAGTGTATTTTTACTAGCCAGGGTCCCGGTGTAGTGTACTTATACTTGCCAGGGTCCCGGTGTAGTGTACTTATACTAGCCAGGGGTCCAGTGTAGTGTACTTATACTTGCCAGGGGTCCGGTGTAGTGTATTTTTACTAGCTAGGGTCCCAGTGTAGTGTACTTATACTTGCTTGGGGCCCGGTGTAGTGTACTTATATTTGCCAGGGGTCCGGTGTAGTGTACTTATACTTGTCAGGGGCCCGGTGTACCGGTGTAGTGTTTTTTTACTAGCCAGGGGCCCGGTGTAGTGTGCTTATACTAGCCAGGGGTCCAGTGTAGTGTACTTATACTTGCCAGGGGCCCGGTGTAGTGTACGTTCACTTACTAGGGGCCCGGTGTAGTGTACTTATACTTGCCAGGGGCCCGGTGTAGTGTACGTTCACTTGCCAGGGGCCCGGTGTAGTGTACGTTCACTTGCCAGGGGCCCGGTGTAGTGTACGTTCACTTGCCAGGGGCCCGGTGTAGTGTACGTTCACTTGCCAGGGGCCCAGTGTAGGGTACTTTCACTTTCCAGGGGCTTGCTCTGCAGGAGTCTTGTGCATGCAATACAAATTTGGTATTTTTACCCACCCAGCCAATGTATATAAATGGGCAGGTAGGTGCTATCTAGCTCAGGGAGGACGTACCCCTGGGTTGCGCAGAGGCACGATCTGTGGCACAAAAAAAAAAACACGCTAGCTTGTGAAAGAGGAAGCAAAAATAATACTCCCCAGTCCTGCTGCTTCTCTGATGTCTGATCTTTGCTGAGAACACTGACTGAAGCAACTTCAGCATCCCACACTTCTGATCCTGGGTTCCTCTGCTGCCCGCCATGATCTGGCTCACCAACCGCTACGTCACTGCAGCTGTGCAGGGACACAGCAGAAGATGCAGTGACTGGTGGGTGTGAAGGCAGCAGGTATCCAACACATCTGATGCTGAATTTCTTTGGCCATTGCAGCTCTAGTGAAGACACACAATGAGACTGATATATAGTAAAGGCATATTCCATGTTTAAAAAAAAAAAAAAAAAAAATTACAAAAAAGAAAAAAATATGCATTTATTAATTTTTTGCATTGGAGCCTGAAAAGCATTGCAACTGCAGTTGTTACATTGTGGGGGCAATTCACAGGCTCCTGCAGACTTAGTCCTCCAGCCCCCGGTCTATACGGAGGTACGGACCTTCAGTTATGGAGCTGGAGGAAGTAATCGATGGACTACAAGTACGGTAAAATCAAGGCACTTGTGCTCCATTGAGAACTATGAGTCCCATCTACGGGGGAAATTGGGACTTGTAGTCTTCCATTTACTGATCCGAGTGAAGAGATGACAATTCACAGCCCATTGATTTTAATAGAACCCATTCAAATCTTTGCGACTTTGAAAAGGTTCCTGCACTATTTTGTTGTGACTTGAGTGCCAGATAGTGTAAAAGTCGCACTTGAAGTGTGAACGGAGCCTTAAAGAATTCCAGGTATGGATATTTTTACTTACAGCTTGGACCAATGTTTATACTATACCTGTGCAATCCCTCTAGAACACATGTCAAACACAAGGCCCGCGGGCCGAACCTGACCCTCCAGGTCACACCGCTCCTGAAGCTGCGACAACCCCCTCGTTTCTGTCCCCCACCTTATCTCAGTAATTGGTAGCAGAGAGGAGGATAGAACTCTTCCGCCAGATCCTGCGCTTCTCCGTGCAACCACAGAGAGGCTCGTCTCTGCCCCCCCACCCCTAGCAGAGAGGAGGACCCTGCACCTCTCTGTGCTGCCGCAGCACCCTCTCGTCTCCGCCACCTCTGTTCTCAGCATTTAGCAGACTCCGGTAGCTGACTCCAGATCTCCTCCAGACCATGCACTGTCTGCTTCCCAGATTTGTCCCCAGCTTCTTCCCTGCAGCAGCACAAGGTAAGGGAGGGTGCACTGTGATGTAAGGGAAGGTGGGGGACTTTTGACTTCTGATGGGGGTGGGGTGCTCTAGACATCTAGTCCTACAGATACAATAGGCCCTTCGAGGGCGACCATAATGCTGATTTGGCCCGCAATGAAATTGAGTTTGACATCCCTGCTCTAGAAGCTGGAAATCACTGAAGTAGACACCGCTACTACACCGCTACTACAGTGATCTCCACTAGCTCCCAGGTCCCGTGCCTTTTATGTTCCATGCCTGTGAGCAGTGGCGGATGGTGCTCAATAATTTGAGGGAGGGCGGCAAACCAACGCCACCCCCCCCCCGGCGGGAGATGGACATAAATGCAGGGAACACCACCAATGCCCCCCCCCCCCCCCCCCGCGTGCCATGGGGCAGATGTCCTGCCCGGGATAACGCTCCTCCCCTCCCCTGTCCGAGCCGGGGAGTGCTGGTTGTGGCTGAGCCGCTGCGGGTGAGCCATCCCTGGAGACAGTGGTCAGTCGGGCGGACTTCCCGTGCGTCTCCGAGGCCAACTTTTTGGAAGCCTATTAGAGCATTGGGCTCTAATCACATGCTTCAAAATAAAATAAAAACCCCATGCGTCCACCGCCCCTCATGTAGATTAGGGGGCCGGACGCATGGATGGGGGGGAGGAGCCCGTGCGCCCCTAATGGATGGGCCGCCACTGCCTGTGAGATCCCTCTAGAAGGTGGAAATCACGGTATAGACATTGATACTACACCACCACTACTACAGGGATCTCCACTAGCTTCCGAGTGCCGTGCTGAGCAGCCTGCCTGCTGCATTGTGAACACAGGAGGTCAGTCACTGGACACGAGCACCATTCAGAGAATTCTTTGTATTTTCTCAATACAAAGCATTCTCTGATTGGATGAGGTAGGGATGATGTCCCTGCCTCTTCACCTCATCCAATCAGAGAACGCTTTGCATTTATTGAGAAAAGGCAACATGATCTCTGATTGGCGCCTGTCCCAAGCGACCACCCTCCTGTGTTTACAATGCAGCAGGGCAGCTGCTTTGCACAGGACCTGGAATCCAGTGGAGATCACTGTAGTAGTAGTAGTGGTGCAGTAGCAGTGCAATATCGGTGTCTATAAAGTGATTTCCACCTTCTAGCCCAGTGATGGCGAACCTTGGCACCCCAGATGTTTTGGAACTATATTTCCCATGATGTTCATGCACTCTGCTGTGTAGTAGAGCATCATGGAAAATGTAGTTACAAAACATGAGGTCTCCAAACTGGCCCGGGGGCCAGATGCGGCCCTTTACTTGCTTTTATCCGGCCCTTTGGGCACTGTTTTCATCCACTGATACCAACAATGGGGCATAATTTCCCCTACTGCCACCAATGAAGGGGCAGAATTCCTACCAATGATGGGGCACTATTCCATCCAATGACACCATCAATGGGGCCAAATGACACCAACAATGGGGCATAATTTGCCCTACTGACACCAATGAATGGCCAGAGTTCCTACCAATGATGGGGCACAATTCTACCCAATGACATCAGCAATGGGGCCCAATGACTCCAACGATGGGGCGCTATTCCTCCCACTGACACCATAGATGGGGGGGGGGTTTATTTCCACTGCAGTCGAGACCTTTTCTACTCCCGATGGCCACAGTCTGGCCCCCCTTAAGCCTGAAGGACAATAACCTGACCCTTTGTTTAGAAAGTTTGGAGACCCCTGTTATAGAGGGATCCCACTGGTCTGGTATATACAGAGTTACATTAATCCAAGCTGGACCAGGATGTAACTATGTAAAAAGTATCCACACCTGGAATTCATCTTTAATACTTTTTTTTTTTTTTTTTTACATACTGGCTGTTACACATTTTTTTAGTATGGATTACAAAAATAAATATGTGGGGGATGCAAACATACCACCCTTTTGTCCAAAATATGAAGGTTTTAGTGTATTTTGGAGCGGTTACATTCACACCAATGGAACTACAGCTGTGACATACAATTGTGCTCATAAGTTTACATACCCTGGCAGATTTTATGATTTCTTGGCCATTTTTCAGAGAATATGAATGATAACACAGAAAACTTTTCTTTCACTCATGGTTAGTGTTTGACTGAAGCCATTTATTATCATCCAACTGTGTTTACTCTTTTTAAATCATAATCACAACAGAAACTACCCAAATGACCCTGATCAAAAGTTTACATACCCTGGTGATTTTGGCCTGATAACTTGAACACAAGTTGACACAAAGGGGTTTGAATGACTATTAAAGATAAACCACCCTCACCTGTGATCTGTTTGCTCATAATTAGTATGTGTGTGTATAAAAGGTCAATGCGTTTCCGGACTCCTGACAGACCCTTGCATCTTTCATCCAGTGCTGCACTGACGTTTCTGGATTCTGAGTCATGGGTAAAGGAAAAGAATTGTCAAAGGATCTGCGGGAAAAGGTAGTTGAACTGTATAAAACAGGAAAGGGATATAAAAAGATATCCAAGGATTTAAGAATGCCAATCAGCAGTGTTCAAACTCTAATCAAGAAGTGGAAAATGAGGGGTTCTGCTGAAACCAAACCACGGTTAGGTAGACCAACTAAAATTTCAACCACAACTGCCAGGAAAATTGTTCTGTATGAAAGAAAAACCCACAAATAACTTCAGGTGAAATACAGGACTCTCTGAAAACATGTGGTGTGGCTGTTTCAAAATGCACAATAAGGAGGCACTTGAAGAAAGATGGGCTGCATGGTCGAGTCGCCAGAAGAAATCCATTACTACGCAAATGTCACAAAGTATCCTGCTTACAATACGCCAAACAGCACAGAGACAAGCCTCAAACCTTCTGGCACAAAGTCATTTGGAGTGATGAGACCAAAATTGAGCTTTTTGGCCACAACCATAAACACTACATTTGGAGAGATGTCAACAAGGCCTATGATAAAAGGTCCACCATTCCTACTGTGAAACACGGAGGTGGATCGCTGATGTTTTGGGGATGTGTGAGCTACAAAGGCACAGATAATTTGGTCAAAATTGATGACATGATGAATGCAGTATGTTATCAAAAAATACTGGAGGAACATTTGCATTCATCAGCCAGGAAGCTGCACATGGGACGTACTTGGACATTCCAACATGACAATGATCCAAAACACAAGGCCAAGTCGACCTGTCATTGGCTACAGCAGAAAAAAAGTATTCCGGAGTGGCCATCTCAGTCTGCTGACCTCAATATCATTGAGCCACTCTGGAAAGATCTCAAACATGCCATTCATGCAAGACAGCCCAAAAATTTCCAGGAACTGGAGGCTTTTTGCCAAGAGGAATGGGCAACTTTACCATCTGAGAAGATAGAGAGCCTCATCCACAAATACCACAAAAGACTTCAAGCTGTCATTGATGGTAAAGGGGGCAATACACGGTATTAACCGGTTCCTGACCGGCGCACGCCGATGAACGTCGGCAGAATGGCACAGCTGGGCAAATGGGCGTACCCTATGTCCCTTTGTATTTTCTGCCGTGCCATTGCATGTGTGCCGGCCGGGAGCTCCGTGAGTCGGGTCGCGGGTCCCGCGGACTCGATCGCTGCAGGGATACCCGCGATCGCCTCATGGAGAGGACGAACGGGGAGATGCTGATGTAAACAGCATCTCCCCGTTCTGCCTAGTGACAGTGTCACTGATCTCTGCTCCCTGTCATCGGGAGCAGAGATCAGTGACGTGTCACAGCTAGCCCATCCCCCCTACAGTTAGATTCACTCCCCAGTACTGACTTAACCCCTCCCCGCCCCCTAGTGGTTAACCCCTTCACTGCCAGTGTCATTTACACAGGAATCAGTGCATTTGTATAGCACTGATTGCTGTATAAATGACAATGGTCCCAAAAATGTGTCAAAAATGTCCGATGTGTCCGCCATAATGTCGCAGTCACGATAAAAATCGCTGATCGCCGCCATTACTAGTTAAAAAAAATACTAAAAATGCCATAAACTATCCCCTATTTTGTAAACGCTATAACTTTTGCGCAAACCAATCAAACGCTTATTGCGATTTTTTTTTTTTTTTTTTTTTACCAAAAATATGTAGAAGAATACGTATCGGCCTAAACTGAGAAAAAAAAGAAAGCTCTATTTGTGGGGAAAAAAGGACGTCAATTTTGTTTGGGAGCCACGTCGCACGACCGCGCAATTGTCAGTTAAAGCGACGCAGTGCCAAATCGCAAAAAACGCACTGGTCAGGAAGGGGGTAAATTCTTCCAGCGCTGAAGTGGTTAAGAACTGGGGTATGTAAACTTTTGATCAGGGTCATTTGGGTAGTTTCTGTTGTGATTGTGATTTAAAAAGAGTAAACACAGTTGATTGATAATAAATGGCTTCAGCCAAACACTAACCATGAGTGAAAGAAAAGTTTTTGTGTTATCATTCATATTCTCTGAAAAATGGCCAAGAAATCATAAATTCTGCAAGGGTATGTAAACTTATGAGCACAACTGTACATGGAATAGAAACATGAACTGCCATTGCCGACTTGTTTTTTTAAAAGGGCGATCGTCTTCCTCATTGTTCTACTACTGTATAAGTCATTGACTTAAAGTGAGCCCATGCCCAGATTATGCCCATAAATAGCATGTACATCACTCCCAACTGTCCCTCATTCAGAACAAAGTCCCTTTGTCCCTTGTGTTGATCTGATCTATAGAGTTGTATATAAAATGCACTTTTTATCTTTCATAAAGTGTTTCCCGGGTGCTAAACCTTTCATCCAATTTCTAAATTGCTGCATTTGTAAATTCGAGAAGCCAACAGAAAGGAAACATAGAAAAGTGACTGCAGGAAAAATAGTAGTCCATCAGGTCTGTCCATTTTATTTTATAATTTTTATTTTTTTTTTGTGTTAAAAAAAAAAAAAACTTGTGGGTTTAAACAAATCATTTTTATTATGCAATTCTCCTTTAAGGGAGCTGGAGGAGGGGGGGGGGTATGGCAGGGGGTGTCTTATGCCCACTTTTACACAAGGTGTCTCTCATTCCCATCTCAGAAAGTTGGGAAGTGTGTGTGTGTACATGTTCTGAACAAGCAGTATAAACTCTTTAAAACAAGTCCTTCACCTCCTGTAGCTACAGGCATTGCGGAGAAATTCATTTTGGCAACACAACAGTGGCAACTAAATCTCAGCTTTTTTTTTTCTTTAGAATTACGTTTTTTAGGGTCAGCACAAGTAAAAAGACATTACAGGGAATGTATACAAGTCCTACCACCTTCATATACAAAGAAGGATATTCACAAATCAAGACATGCAGTATCCTAAAGAAAGCTCCTAGTGTCGGGCTTGTGAGGTGAAGTGGTCCATGATGATGGTAAGTTCAAAAGGGTGCACCTTCATGTTTTATCATGGTCAGAAGTATTTGTGTGATTTCTTTTTACACATATCGAACACAACCCCAAAAAATGTAAATTATCACAAGTGTAACATTTATTAAAAGTTAGACATGTGCAATTCGTTTAGTTCCAAATTCGTTTTTTTCATAAATTTAGCCAAATTCGGTAATTTCGGAAATATTCAAATTTTCTAATTTCCGAATGTTCGGAAATTCGATATTTCAGAAATTCGAAATTCGGAAATCCAAAAATAAGAATGAAAATTCAAAAGAACGAAAATAAGAAACAAAAATTCAAAAACCCGAAAATTCGAAAATCTGAAATAACGAATAATAACTTAAAGCGGGGTTCCACCCAAATTTTGAACAATATCTGTATGTATTCTCTTCCTTGCCTAGATGCTGACATGCCGTTTAAAAAAATTTAAATCGCCGTAATTACCTTTTATTTTTCTATTCTTCTTTGCACTTCCTGGTTCTCCTCCCGTGGGAGTAGGCGTGTTTCTAGCCTCTCCCAGACTCCTGGGAGCTAGTCTCAGGCTTCCCAGGATGCCACTGAGCATGTGCGGGAACGAGCGGTGAATGCTGGGAGCACAGCATTCACCACATCCAGGAAATAAATGCTTGTGGGCTTCAAATGCCCACAATGAAGATGGAAACCGCCTGCAGTGAATAATATAAGTTATTCTTTTCGACAAAATCTGACACAGGCGGACATATTACACACAATATGTGAGTATGTAATGCTGAGAAGAAAAGTTTGTGAATGAACTCAAAAAAAAAAAACGATAGATAGGTGGACTCCCGCTTTAACTATTACTAACTATTAAATTAAAGGTATTGGAATTTCCTTTCAAATTTGGCTGTTAGTGAACAAAACGAATACGAATTTATCCAAAGTTACGAATTATCCGTAATAACGGAGGCCGTATCTAAACGAATGGAACATAACAAATTAATAATAATAAATAACAATAATAATAAAAATGTATTATTATTTATTATTATTTTGTTCCGTTCCATTTCTTTAGATGCGGTATTTGTTATTTCGGATAGTTCAAAACTTCAGATAAATTCGTATTCGTTATGTTCACTTACAGGCAAATTTGAAAGGAAATTCCAATACCTATAATTTAATAGTTAGTTATTATTAGTTAGTTGTTATTTTGAATTTTTGGATTTTCGGATTTTCCTTTTCTTTTTTTCGATTTTTCGAATTTCCGAATTCGGAATTCCGCAAGAAACGAATAAAACGAAAACAAAAACTAACAAATTTTTCGACAGTGCACAATGTCTATTAAAAGTAACGACAGATACAGATAATAAAAAATATAACAAGAACCTATACAGGTTGAACTGTATGAACTATTGTCTTTATTCATGTAGCAAAAGTCCAGATGCTTGAAATAGACAGGTTGGTGACCACCGCTCCAGGTAACTGGGTTTGAATTTCCCGTCCTCTGCTAGGTGAATGGTTGTGAGAGCTCCAGGTGCTGGCGATTGCTATTCCAATAGTATAGGTGCAATGAAAAATCTGGACTGCCGCACTCCGGATTGGAATAATAAAGGTAAAATCTGATGAGCTATGAGTAAGCGCTCTATGGGAGCGTGAAACGCGTCAGAGGTTATGCTGTATCACTTCAACAGAGCAATGTACGCATTTTATATCATGTCATTTTTTCAATAAGGAAGATTTTACCTTTATTATTCCAATCCGGAGTGCGGCAGTCCAGATTTTTCATTGCACCTATACTATTGTCTTTATTCAACTTTACCAACTATGTAATAATTAAGTAAAGATGCTGTTTCACCACGGAGTCCCCACCTGCTTTTCGTAGTGTGGTTGACCAGGTTCAGACACATGCCTAATGGCAGCTCTGATGTGAGACTGTTATTGCAAGCTTTTCCTATCGGATATATAGGATATGAATGTAAGGAAAAGGCCAACCCACCCCTACTGGAGCAATAAGGCCTTCTAAGGAAAATGGCACATTCCTGAAAGGTTCTGTAGGGTTGGAGACCGTGCTAGACTGACTCGCCTGGTTGTAAGTTGATGGTTAGGTGGTGGTGGGGGGCTGATTGGAAGAGTTCTCTTCCAGTGCTCTCTGCCCCACTACACCAGAGGAAGGTGGTGTGCCCTTTTTGGGGGCCTGGGCTGCTGCCTTTGGGTATGGCCTTGAGGTCGTTTCCGCATTTACTAGTAGAGGTAGAAAAGGAGGGAGCTCCCAATCTCCAATAGAATGCAAGTTGAGAGGTAAAGAGGTAAATTTTATATTCGTATATTGAAATGGTCAAGCCAATGCCTTTCGGCGGAAAAAGACTCCCCCCTTCCTCAGGGCTGCTGCTGTTTGCTGTTGGTGAACAGGGGGAAAAAAAATCCCAAATGAGTGTGTCTGTGACACCAAAATCAGAATTGCTCTGTGATCGATGCGTTTGCAGTGGCAGCATCAAGGTTTTGGTTTCACAGACACACTGATTTGGGATTTTCTCCAAGCGTCTTCCAGGACAGCCCATGAGACCTTGGGCTCCTCCTACAAGGACAGGAAACAAGTTACCCCCAACAGATAAAAGGGCGGTCCTCCAGGCCCCATGTCAGTTATTTGTGTTTTCTCCGGATGGGGGGTAACATGTTCCTGGAACCTGCTCCCATAGGTCTCATGAGCAGGGGCTCTGTATGGCTACTTTGGGGGCATATTACTAACCTTTTCCCTCTGCCAGAAGCAGCATCACCGCTGGGGAAGTTGGCTGTGCTGCTGTTCCCTGTCCTCAGTGCCTGGAGATGGCCAGGACCGGTGTGATATCGGGCCCCAATCGTGGTGCATTGCACTAAAAGCTCAGCTGAGCGGCGGTGTCCTTTCCCTGACGACAGCGTGGCTGATCTGTGCAGGGAATAGAGGAAGCCATGGCGCTCGAGGGGGTGGAGCTACTGCGCTCCAAGCTGGCTCGCAGGAAGTGCCTGGAGAGAGTTACTTCCGGGGCATATGACGTCATCATTGGGCACAGGAGACACGGTTCCAGCCTCCATAAACGGCGTGAACAGGGAATGCTGGATTCTGGTGTTCTCTTGGTGTAAAGCAGCCAGGCTGTGGACAACCAAGAGGGGCATGATGGATCCTTCAGCAATACCTGCACAGGCAGCGGATGCGGTTCCCAACACCAGCACCTCACAGGTAAGCCTGGGGTGTTTTGTCACCAACTTGCTATCCCTGTGAGTGTTCCCTCCCCCTCCCCCCTCTGTAGTAGTGGGTGTAAGGGGACACATTTCTTCCCTCCTGCACTTGCTGTTACGGAGTGATTGGGTGGCTTTTAAACATTGTGGGTCATTTATTTTGTCTTGCAGACCAAGACTCAGGACAAGGCCCAAACGCAGCCACAAAAAAGGAAATGTGCGGTTTGCGCAAACAAATTGAGCTACTCGTGGAGCAAAGCAGTTTGTCGCACCTGTATAGAAGGCCTAGTAAAAGATGACCCAGTAACCTCCTGTCAGAAAATGTTGTCTTCTGTCAGATGAGCTTACGTCTACCTTCAGCTCATTTGAAACACTAATTGACAAGCTTCAGACACCAGCTGAGGGTCCGTCTTCAATTAGAGCTTCGGTCAGTAGCACCCCACAGCAGGCGGAGAGTGAAGACTCTGAAGCTGAGGTCAGATCTACCCGTTCTTCTCCGGAAGAATCAGGGTTAGATAGGCTATCTATACTACTCTTGAATTAAAAGAGGAGGAGGTTCAATTATCTAAACATGATCTTATGTATAAGGGTTTGCATAAGAAGAAGTCTAGAGTTTTTCCAGTACATAGTTCCCTGATTGATACTATCAAACTGGAGTGGGAGAATCCAGAGAGAAACTCTTTCTTTTCTGGTAACCTAAAAAGGAGGTTTCCTTTTGAGGAGGACTCAGCGCAGCCGTGGAACAAGAATCCTAAGTTGGACGCACCTCTTTCAAAGGTTTCAAAAAACTCGGACCTAACGTTTGATGATATGGGCACGCTTAGGGATCCAATGGACAAAAGAGGGGATATCCTTCTCCACAGAGCCTGGGATTCTGCTATTGGGAATCTCAAACCCGCTCTGGCCTCCACATGTGTAGCCAGAAATCTGGAGGTATGGTTGACTCAGATTCAAACACATTTGTCGGCTGGTACTTCTAGAGAGCAGATTTTAAAGTTCTTCCCTCTCCTTTTTAAGGCAGCATGATTTTTGGCAGATTCTTCCGCTGAGTCAGTAAGAATGACAGCCAGGACTTCGGCCTTAGTAAATTCGACCAGAAGAAGCCTATGGCTTAAAACCTGGTCAGGTGATTCAGCCTCCAAGTTGCGCCTTTGTGGTCTTCCCCTTACGGGTGTTTATCTTTTTGGCCCAGGACTGCAGGAGGCACTGGAACACACAGCTGATAGGAAAAAGGTGTTTCCAGAGAAAAAGAAAAACCTGACAGCCAGAAAGTTTTTTCGTGGCCAAGGTAGGCAGCAAGGTCCTAAAGAAAAGGACAACAGGCCCAAAAAGCATTGGACGGGGAGCAAAGGCAGGGGTAAAGGGGGAGTTTTGTTTAATCCTCCTCAACAACCCGCCAAGCCACAGTGACTCGGGTCCCCCAGTGGGAGGAAGATTGAGGTCCTTTCTCCCACAATGGGCGGCAGTCACCTCAAGTCCCTTCATCCTGGACCTAGTGACCAATGGGTACAGGCTGGAGTTTTCTTGCCAACCACCGGAGAGGTTTTTGGTCACCTTTCCTTCCCGAGATCAAGAGAAAGCAAAGGCTCTGGGTCTCCAAATTAGAGACTTACTAGATCAAAAAGTCCTGATCCCTGTTCTCCAGCCAGACCAGGGCAAGGGGTTTTACTCCCATATATTTGTCATCAAAAAACCATCAGGGAAGTATCGGCTTATCCTGAACCTCCGGTCTTTAAACCGTTCAATCAGGTACAAGCATTTCCGTATGGAGACGATATTCACGATCAAAAATTTGCTTTACCCAAACTGCTTCATAGCCACTTTGAATGCTTACTTTCACATCCCTATCCATCCATCCTGCCAGAGATTCTTGAGATTAGCAGTCAAGATGGGAACAGAGACTCGGCACTTTCAGTTTCAAGCCCTTCCCTTCGGTCTGTCCTCAGCCCCACGCATTTTTACAAAGGTGTTTGGGGGAGGCGCTGGCTCCTCTAAGGTTAAAGGCTATAACTATTATCCCTTACCTGGACGACCTCCTTGTAGTGGCAGAATTGTACCAGAGGTTGTTAGCGGATCTCCAGATGGTGCAAGACTTCCTACAGTCCCTAGGCTGGTTGATAAACGTAGAGAAGTCGTCCTTAGTTCCGGCCCAGAAAGTGACATATCTGGGATAAGATTTTTGCTCGGTAGACCAAAAAGTTTATCTTTCGCAGGAGAAAATTACAAAAATAATCCAAACTATGTCAGCATTACAGACCAACCAGTCGGTCTCGCTGAGACAGATTTCGAGAGCAGTGGGTCTGATGACCTCATGCTTTCCTGCAGTACCATGAGCGAGATTTCACCAACGTCCATTGCAACTGTTTCTATTAAGAAACTGGGATGGAGACGCAGGGTCCCTGGAGTCAAGGGTGTGGTTACCTGCCAGGGTAAAGAGAAGCTTGTGGTGGTGGAGGACAATTCTGCACCTAACAAGAGGTCTCCCATGGTCTATTCCTATATCCCAGAGAATCACTACGGATGCGAGTGCCTGGGGATGGGGAGCTCACCTCAGCAATGCAGTGGCACAAGGAGAATGGACCTCGAGGGAAGCAAGTGCTTCATCCAATCAGAGAGAGCTGCTTGCAGTTATGAGAGCCCTGCAGGCATTTCATACAGAAATCAAGGGTTACAATCTCCAAATTCTTTCCAACAATATCGCAACAGTCGCGTACCTCAACAAACAGGGAGGCATGAGAAGCCAGATACTTCAATCTATTGCCCAGGAGATTTTACCTTGGGCAGAAGGGAACCTGGCTTCAATTTCAGTCGTGCACCTGAAGGGGACGCAAAATTGTCTGGCAGATTATCTCAGCCGCTTCTGGGTAGATCGGGACAACTGGTCCCTTCATCCTGAAGTTTTTGCAGATCTCACCAACAGATGGGGATGTCCCGAAGTGGACCTGTTCGCAAATCAGAACAACCACAAGACAGAGGGGTTCTTTTCCTTGAACCCAGCAGGTCAATCATTGGGGATCGATGCTCTGGCGAATCCGTGGCTATTCGGCCTCTGTTACGCCTTCCCGCCGATCAGACTTATTCCGGAAGTCCTCCGGAAGTTTCTTCTAGAAGAAACGGATCTAATCCTAATCGCCCTTTCTGGCCCAAGAGGCCATGGTTTTCCCTGCTTCAGACTCTGGTTTCGCAGCCTCCATTGAGTCTTCCAAAGAGAAAAGACTTACTATCGCAGGGTCCAGTGTCACACCCACAGGTGGTTTCCTTAAACTTGACGGCTTGATATCTGAAGAAAAGATATTGAGCGCCCAGGGGTTCTCTGACAAGGTAGTCAAGACTCTAGTAAATTGCAGTAAACCAGTCACTAGAGCCATATATTCCAAAGTTTGGAAAAGATTTAACTCATGGTTATCTAAAAATCAAAGATTAACTCATGATAGTCCTTCAATTTTGGAATTTTTCAAGAAGGTGTTGACAAAGGTCTTTCTGTTAGTACCTTAAAGGTACAGGTGGCACCATCCCAATATGGCCAGATTTTTCAAATCAATCTCTAGGGCCAGACCAGTAGTGGTGAGAAGTTGCCCAACTTGGGACCTGTCCCTAGTACTTCAAACTCTGGTTGAATTTCCTTTTGAGCCTCTTGAAGATATCTCAGTTAAGTTACTCACATTAAAAACTGTTTTTCTTGTAGCTGTTACCTCAGCTCGTAGGGTAAGTGAGTTGCAGGCCATTTCAGTGAGGGAGCCTTTCCTCACGATTTTTGAGGATCGAGTTGTTTTAAGAAGCGATCCAGGTTTTTTGCCCAAGGTGGCCAGTACATTCCGATCTCAGGACATTGTACTGCCAACCTTTTGTAGTTCGCCACAAGACGACCTAGAAAGAAAGTTTAGTTTTTTTAGACGTGAGAAGGATTCTCCTAGTCTATCTTGAGGTCACCAAGACCTTTAGAAAAACTGATGCCTTGTTTTCTGGAGTTCACAGGGGAAATAGTGCATCCAAAGCCACTCTGGCTAGATGGATAAAGCAAGCTATCTCTGAAACTTACAAAATTAGGGACGTTCCTCCACCTTTTGTTACTGCGCACTCAACTAGAGCCTTGTCTACGTCTTGGGCTGAGGGGGCTGGTGCCTCACCGGAACAAATTTGCAGGGCTGCCACATGGTCCAGTTACTCGACCTTCATTAAACATTATCGCCTGGATCTCCTATCAGCTCAGGAGTAGGCGTTTGGTCGTAAGGTCCTTCAGGCAGTTGTCCCTCCCTAGACTGGTAAGTTCTGGCTCATCGTCTCATGGGCTGTCCTGGAAGATGCTTGGAGAAAAGCTGAGTTAGACTTACCGGTAACTCCTTTTCTGAGAGTCTTCCAGGACAGCCGGATTCCCACCCAGTTTTGTCTGAAATTATGTGTATTATGCATATGTTTTGCAGGGACATCCTACGGTTCTTGAGAAGACTGACATGGGCCTGGAGGACCGCCCTTTTATCTGGTGGGGGTGACGTGTTTCCTGTCCTGGTAGGAGGAGCCCAAGGTCTCATGGGCTGTCCTGGAAGACTCTCAGAAAAGGAGTTACCGGTAAGTCTAACTCAGCTTTGTCTTTTTCCCCTGAATCGCGTTGGCTTGACCATTTTTTGCAACTTTCAATAAACGACTATAAATTTAACTCTTTACCTCGCAACTTGCATTTCATTAGAGATTGGGTGCTCCCTCCTTTTCTACCTCTACTAGTACATTTCTGAAAGGAGATGAGTGGGCTGGCTTGTCCTTATAGTCAGTTTCCAATCGCGTATATATCCTATAGCATGAAGTCAGCTAAAGTGACCATCCTTATACACAATTTTACCAAAAGTATTGGGATGCCTGCCTTTACACACACACACACACACACACACGATTTTTAATGGCATCCCAGTCTTAGTCCATAGGGTTCAATATTGAGTTGGCCCACCCTTTGCAGCTATAACAGCTTCAACTCTTCTGGGAAGGCTGTCCACAAGGTTTAGGAGTGTGTCTATGGGAATGTTTGACCATTCTTCCAGAAGCGCATTTCTGAGGTCAGGCACTGATGTTGAACAAGAAGGCCTGGCTCGTAGCCTCCGCTCGAATTCATCCCAACAGTGTTATATTGGGATGGCGTTCCGTCGTCGCCATCTTGCTACACCCCGCACTCGTCCACAGTAAGGTTATAGTGAGAAGGCGGCAAGCGGACATCTTGTTACACCCATCAGAGTCTTGCTTTTTACACTTATTTTTAACAGTAAACTGAGCTTGTTTAGTGAAATACAGGATTTTCAAATCCCTCAGACTGTTCTGATGTTTATTTTTGAAAAGTAGCGGTGTTCTGTCAGATTAGCAAACCTGCCGCTTGCCGCTGCTTTTAAAATTCAACATCTAAACAGTCAGAGGGATTTTTAAATCCTGTATTTCACCATATAAGCTCCGTTTAGTGGTAAAAATAAGTGTGAAATGCAAGACTCCAGTGGGTGTAACAAGACGTCCACTTGCCGCCTTCCCATTGTATCCTTACTGTAGACGAGTGCGGGGTATAGCAAGATGGTGCAGAATGTCACTTCCGTTACAAATTCTGACGGGTCGTCTAATCTGACGAAACAGCCGGAGGGCCACGGATTGAGCACTCATGCCTTAGAGGAACCCTCAAATAATTTTCATGTCTCAGGGAACCCCCGGCTAAAACCAGTTCCCCAGAGTCAGTAGGAAGAATACCCCTCGGTTTGTTTTTTTTTTGAATGAATGCAAAGCATTATCTGATTGGATGAGGTGGGGTGTTGATGTCATGCTCCCCACCTCATATATCTATACCTGAAATTCCTCTTTAAAAACAAAAAATAAACTGAAAGCCCAATTTCCTAAACCTGTGGTGATGTGACGTGCCAGGCTCCAAGTCTTTTAGGATTTTCACTGCATAGAGAAAAGGACCTTCTTCTGGTGCCACGTCACTGTCCGGGTGATATGGACTGTTCCTATTCGCTGTCCAGCAGTGGGGCCCGCCCCAACTCCTGAAGACCGCAGGAGCATGGTGACATCACAGTGAGGGGACTCGACACTCAAAAGATGGACTCGGGCAAGTAAAAAATGATGTTGTGTTTTTGTAAACAAATAATTGTGAGATGGGGGGGGGGGTGACAATTTTGCTTAGAGATGGGCTTTAAAACCTAAATTTTAGGGAGTGGGGAAGACCTGGAATCTCATCTGGGGTTTTTTTTTTTTTTGCTTTTTTTTGCAACCAGTGTACCCGCTAGGGAGTTTTTTTCTACACTTCCTGTGGGTGACATGGAGTCGTATGGTGCAATAAAAAATAAGAAAATTGTATCAAAAAGAAAATTGTATCTAATACTTACCATAATTTTCCATTCCTGGTAGAATGGTGCCATATTGGCTCCAGAAAAAACACTTTAATACTCCAGTATGGTAAGGCTGAAACCTCTGTAGGGCTTTTATTTTCTGTATGTGCCTTCCTGTATTAGTGCCCCCCCCCCATTTCTTGGGGTCACGTGAGGGAAAGTTTCCCAATGGGGCCACAGAATAAAACTGATGATGGTGTGTCCGACACGCCTGTTTTTTTTTCCCTATAATAAGATTTGATCTCATTCTGGGAAATAATAAAACGTTGATCCCCCCCCCCCCCCCCCCGCCCAAGACCCTCTCCCCCCCCCCAGCTGCCAGATCCTCAGTGTATATTGAGCTGTCATGTAGGAACAATTTCCAGACCACTTTTAGAGAAAACCCATAAAAACCTTCCACTTACCCCTCCGAGTCCCCTCCCCCCCATCTTGAAGGAATTACTGATGACGGATTTATGGCGCAGGATTTTCAGGAGCAGATCTGTGAATAAACACCCTCCTGAGCGTCACCGGTGGCCAAACCTGTCAGTTCCAATTACCACCACCATATGTCATCTCTGATCATTAATGCAGATGGGGGGGGGGGCCCTCTGAGATCCAGCAGGTTATCGTTGAGGCGAGTTATGAGCAGAGATATCTGAATTAAAGCGAATGTCTGACATGACGCGGTAATGCCGCTGTTCATCCTCCAATTCCGGGAGATGATATATTAAAGCTGAAGTTTATTCTGTTTTATATTTTCCCTTTCCTGGTCACCCCCCCCCCCCCCCATATCATATAATAATGACATTTTTAAATAAAACCTTTTCATTGCACAGCTTATTTTACACCCAGTGATGTCACCCATGGAGGGGACAGGGGGTGGGCAGGAGGGACAGCTGCCCTGGGCACTGTGGTATCATGTGAGGTGGAAGGGGGGGTTGCCAGGAGTGGCAACCTTGTCCCGACAATAATGTCATCACCGGGTCTCTGTGCTTTGCTATGCAATGCAGGCAGATCATGACTGGTGGGAGGGGGTCAGCGGGGGGGCTGTACATGGCTTCCTGAAAACATCACATCACCCGGTCTCAGTACTCCTCTGATACAAGCAGTGGGAAGAGTTATGCAAATATTAGAATGCCTTGATGGGTAGGTGTCATTCTGGAAAAGGGGGTGTTCCTAAGAAGGCTGTATATTTTATATACAGTAGACCACCCATCTGTGATGTTGAGCCTCCATGATTGAAAGAACTGAAATCCAATGAATGAAAGCAGGTCCAGGACAAGGGGTGGGCAGGAGGGTCAGCTGCCCTGGGCGCCGTATCCCGCCTCTGAATGAAAGGGGCGGGGCCAGGGACAGTCAGGCAAATACAAGCAGTGGGAGGAGTTATGCAATTATCAAAATTGCTTGATTGGTGGGTGTTAGTCTGGAGGAGTGGGCGTTCCCAGGCAGGCTGTATTTGCATAGATAACGCCCACATGTGATACTGAGCCTCCATGATTGAGAGAATTGAAAACCAATGAAAGAAAGGGGTGGGGCCAGGGACACTCAGGCTAATACAAGCAGTGGGAGGAGTTATGCAATTATCAAAATTCCTTGATTGGCTGGGTGTTAGTCTGGAGGAGTGGGCATTCCTGGGCAGGCTGCAATGGTCTAGGTCAGGGGTCTTCAAACTGCGGCCCTCCAGGTGTTCAGGAACTACAATTCCCATCATGCCTAGTCATGTCTGTGAATGTCAGAGTTTTACAATGCCTCATGGGATGTGTAGTTCTGCAACAGCTGGAGGGCCATAGTTTGAGGATCCCTGGTCTAGGTAACGCCCACATGTGATCCTGCGGCTCTACGATTGAAAGAACTGAAATCCAATGAATGAAAGGGGAGGAAAGGACAAGATGATGCTGGATGTGTTCCAGCCAGGAAATGAAATGGGCTCTATCTTCCTCCTGGGCAGCAGAGCTTACAGTTGTCACCTTGCAGGGGCCAACATGCCACTAAAGCAAGTGCAGCGGCACAGGGGCCCTCTAGGAGTTAGGGGCCCCCCTTTTTTTTTTTTTAGCAGATGTGGGTGCCGGCAGCCCTCCTTCTCTCACAGACTTCTACTGAGCTGTCATTTAATACAGGGGAAATAAATGTCAAGGAGGTGAATGGGGGCCCCAAAACTGGTGTCACTCAGGGGGCCCTTTCTCACAGGTTGTCGGCAGACCCCTCTATAGCCTGCAGGGATTTCTGATCCTCTGAGAGTCCGAACGGCCCACAAAGGGTGGAGGAGGAGAGGACAGGAAAAAAAAAAAAAAGTCAGTGGGCGAGGATTTGGGATGATTTAACTGGAGAGAGAAGAGCGAGCGACCAGAGAGACGATCACGAGGCGAGCTGCTGGTGTCAGGTAAGACCCCGAAGACGGGGCCCCCTACCCTATCGCACTTTATTAGCGGACCCCATGGAGTGCTGTTGGCTTTAGTGTATCTAAATCTGCTCGTTCATCTAACATCCCCCCCCAGAATGACAATGCTGCTGTCCAAAGGTGCCCCCTGTGCTCCTTCATCCAGAGTGGGGGGGGGGGGGGGCTCTAATACAGGAGGTGTGTTACTGGCCAGATCAGCAGGTGAACAGGGGGGGGGGGATAAAAAAAGAAAACGAATGCAGCCGCCACATCTAATGATCGGTGAGCTGCAATCTATGACATTTCTGGTTTTTCGGTTTATTACCGTTTTAGGAAATAATAGGTTGGAAAAAAGATACATGTCCGGCGAGTTCAAACCAAAAATTACAATTAAAATGTATTTAAAAAATCATTTCATTTTTTAACAAAGATATTTTTTTAAATTCTACAAACAAATTTTAATTAAAAAATTAAAATAAAAAAAATATCATTTATATACAATAGATATCGGGGTGTTGGGATTGTGGATACAATTAGCAACTTTGTATCAGGAGTTGAAAGTTTTTGTTGCTCAGTTCACAGCGAGAAAACTGTTCGGAGAAGATGTGCGTTCCATATCATTCTTTTATTTATTTATATATACAGTTGTGCTCATAAGTTAATAATATGCAAAGTGGTTGGAGGGAAGCTTCAGAATGGCAAAGATGTTTTTATTACAACAAATTACGTGGGCAGACTGCAGTTCCTCTTTTAAGTTTCTAAAATCATTGATGTTTGATGTATGTTAATGGTTCTAAGTTCAAAAAAATATGATATTACTCATTTGTCATTTCATCTGTCTCATTTGTTATGTTGTTTTCTAGATACTGTACACCATATATTTCTGGCATTATGGCAAGTGGATCCTGATGAAGCAACCCTATGTGCGAAATGCGTTGATCCACCAAGCTGTTTGTGTAGATGTATTATGCCACTGTGTGAAGATTTATTTATATATATATATATATATATATATATATATATATATATATATATATATATATAGGTGTGCTCATAAGTTTACATACCCTGGCAGAATTTATGATTTCTTGGCCATTTTTCAGAGAAAATGAATTATAACACAAAAATCTTTTCTTTCACTCATGGTTAGTGTTTGGCTGAAGCCATTTATTATCATCCAACTGTGTTTACTCTTTTTTTTAAATCATAATGATAACAAAAACTACCCAAATGACCCTGATCAAAAGTTTACATACCCTGGAATGTTCGGCCTTGGTACAGACACAGAAGGTGGCACACACGGGTTAAAATGGCAAATTAAAGGGTAATTTCCCACATTTGTCGCTTTTTAAATCACAATTAGTGTCTGTGTATAAATAGTCAATGAGTTTGTGAACTCTCACATGGATGCACTAAGCAGGCTAGACACTGAGGAGGTAGAAAAGAACATTCAAAAGACCAGACATATATTTATATATATAAAGGAAGGGATATATATATAAATCTTCACAAAGATGCATAATGCATCTACACAAACAGCTTGGTGGATCAACGCATTTCCCACATAGGGTTGCTTCATCAGGATCCACTTGCCATAATGCCAGAAAGATATGATGTACAGTGTCTAGAAAACAACATAACAAATGACAAATAAGTAATATCCTATTTTTATTCTTAGAACCATTAACATACATCAAACATCAATGATTTTAGAAACTTAAAGAGGAACTGCAGTCTGCTCACGTAATTTGTAATAAAAACATCTTTGCCATTCTGAAGCTTCCCTACAACCACTTGGCATATTGTTTTCTATATACTGTGATTCTGTACTTGCCAAATAAGCTGCCGAAATATCCCACCACTTAGTCTGGCTGCAGCCATTTTAACTGCGGGCAGCTGAAGCTCCTGCCTGTTCACTTCCTGGATTTACCCAGAGGCACACCTCCAGCTCTGCAGCTCTCATTGGCCCTCTTATGACTCATCCCCCCTCCCTTACTGGCAAACTCACACAAGAGTGAGAGAGCTGTGTATGATCTCCTAAGCCTCGGCTAATGAGCTAATGACCAGACAAGAAACAGGAAGTGGGCTGTATAAGGTATTTACTGTCAGAAAAAAAATGTTTTACTATTCAAATTTAAAACAACAACAAGGGCAGAAGATTTAAAACGGAACTTCAGTAATTTTTTCATCTTTCCTTCTATTAAATCTTCTGCCCTTGTTGTTGTTTTAAATTTGAATAGTAAGAGCCCTTGCACACTGGGGCGGGGGGCGGCGTCGGCGGTAAAACGCCGCTATTATTAGCGGCGTTTTACCGTCGGTATGCGGCCGCTAGCGGGGCGGTTTTACCCCCCGCTAGCGGCCGAGAAAGGGTTAAATACCACCGCAAAGCGCCTCTGCAGAGGCGCATTGCCGGCGGTATAGCCGCGCCGTCCCATTGATTTCAATGGGCAGGAGCGGTAAAGGAGCGGTATACACACCGCTCCTTCACCGCTCCGAAGATGCTGCTGACAGGACTTTTTTTACCGTCCTGCCAGCGCATCGCTCCAGTGTGCAAGCCCTCGGGGCTTGCACACTGGGATGACAGCAGCGGCACTTTCGGGGCAGTTTGCAGGCGCTATTATTAGCGCAATAGCGCCTGCAAACCGCCCCAGTGTGCAAGGGCTCTAAAACTTTTTTTTTTCTGACAGCAAATACCTTATACAGTCCACTTCCTGTTTCTTGTCTGTCATTAGCTCATTAGCCTAGGCTTATGACATCATGCACAGCTCTCTCTCTCACGTGAGTTTGCCAGGAAGGGAGGGGGGATGAGTCATAAGAGGGCCAATGAGAGCTGCAGAGCTGGAGGCGTGCCTCTGTGTAAATCCAGGAAGTGAACAGGCAGCAGCTTCAGCCACCCACATTTATAATGATTGCAGCGGGACTCAGTGGAGGGAGATTTCTGCAGCATATTTGGCAAGTACAGAATCACAGTATATATAAAATAATATGCAAAGTGGTTGGAGGGAAGCTTCAGAATGGAAAATATATTTTTTTTACAAATCATGTGAGAAGACTGCAGTTCCTCTTTAATAGATGGAAAGTTGAAAAAATGACCGAAGGTCTGCTTTAATATAACAGGAGGAACTGGGGGGAAAAAAAGGGGGGGGGGGATACATTTACATATATACATACACCAACATATCCCATACATGAAGACATACATATATACATACACCCACCTTCCAGTTCCTCCTGTGATATTAAGATGTGGCTACTTTCTACTTTCTGGGAACTAGAAGACTTTGCACACCTGGAATGTATCTAGCGGTCTTAAATGGATGTTCAGTTGGGTTTTGATGTCAGACCTCTACAGAGGGACCACTGCTTCCACACAGAGGACAAGGGTCCTTCTCTGTATCATGCTGGCGGGAGGCAGGCTTTTTTACTCGGGATGTGGCAACTTTCTAATAAAAAAAATGAAACCAAAAGACTTTGCACATCTGGAATATATCTAACGGATTTAAATAGACGTTGAGTTGGGTTTGCGTGGTAAGGATGCAGGACTGTCTGAGGATATAAGATGCACCTGGATCCGCTAATCATCTTATCCAAGAGGTGCGCTTTGTCTGTACCCGCCCCTGCTTTATCATTGGGTGTCAGGAGGAATTATGCTTTGTCTGTGCCCGCCCCTGCTTTATCATTGGGTGTCAGAGGGAGGTGCACTTTGTCTGTGCCCGCCCCTGCTTTATCATTGGGTGTCAGAGGGAGGTGCACTTTGTCTGTGCCTGCCCCTGCTTTATCATTGGGTGTCAGAGGAAGGTGTGCTTTGCCTGTGCCCACCCCGCTTTATCACTGGGTGTCAGAGGGAGATGTGCTTTGTGCCCACCCTGCTTAATCATTGGGTGTCGGAGGAAGGTGCACTTGGTCTGTGCCCATCCCCATTTTATAATTAGGTGTCAGTGGCATGGGCGCTTTGTCTGTGCCCACCCCTGCTTTACCATTGGGTGTCAGTGGAAGGAGTGCTTTGTCTGTGCCCACCCCGTGTCTTATCATTGAAAAAAAATGAAATATAAAGAACCAGATCAAAGCCAGGCATATGGGCATTGCTCAATCCAATTGTCTTATGCCACCATATGCAGTGTCAGGCTGGAACCCTCCTTTGCAAGATGTTTCAGCCCAGCGAATATGTGGCCAATCGACATATTGGAAAGCCAAAGAGACTTGATTGGACGATTCCTGTCATCAGATGGGTTTTATAAATGCGGCAAATGATTGGCTAATTGTTCATTCTTTACAAATACCTCATTGGACGCACTGTGCAAGCTTTCTCCTTATCCATCCATCTTTCCTTCGTATGTTCTCTCCGGGAGCAACAATCTGTCCAATAAAATCTTTTTACTGGAGTCGCAGTTCTGGACGTGGCGTGACTGCGGGAAATATTCTTTAAAACTTTTTTTTCATGCGTGCTTCAAATATTCCAACAACAGATGTGTTTTATATGTCTGCAGATCCCGCTTCCTGTGCTACACTTACATCATCCATTCCCAGATCACATCCCATCTGTACACACTGCTGAAAGGACCCCTCCCCCCTTTACATCAGAGGTCCCCCAACACATGAGAGGTCCCCCCATCACATCAGCGGTGCCCACCTCATCAGAGGTCCTCCCATCACATCAGAGGTCCTCCCATCACATCAGAGGTCCTCCCATCACATGAGAGGTCCCCCCATCACATCCGAGTTCCCCCCCATCCCATCAGAGGTCCCCCCATCACATCAGAGGTCCTCCCCATCACATCAAAGGTCTCTCCATCACATCAGAGGTCCCCCCATCACATCAGAGGTCCTCCCCATCACATCAGAGGTCCTCCCCATCACATCAGAGGTCCTCCCCATCACATCAGAGGTCCTCCCCATCACATCCGAGGTCCCCCCATCACATCAGAGGTCCCCCCATCACATCCGAGGTCCCCCCCATCACATCCGAGGTCCCCCCCATCACATCAGAGATCCTCCCATCACATCAGAAGTCCCCCCATCACATCCGAGGTCCCCCCCATCACATCAGAGATCCTCCCATCACATCAGAAGTCCCCCCATCACATCAGAGGTCCCCCTATCACATCAGAGGTCCCCCTATCACATCAGAGGTCCCCCCATCACATCAGAGGTCCTCCCCATCACATCAAAGGTCTCTCCATCACATCAGAGGTCCCCCCATCACATCAGAGGTCCTCCCCATCACATCAGAGGTCCTCTCCATCACATCCGAGGTCTCTCCATCACATCAGAGGTCCCCCATCACATCAGAGGTCCCCCATCACATCCGAGGTCCCCCCCATCACATCAGAGGTCCTCCCCATCACATCAGAGATCCTCCCATCACATCAGAAGTCCCCCCATCACATCAGAGGTCCCCCTATCACATCAGAGGTCCCCCCATCACATCAGAGGTCCCCCTCATCACATCAGAGGTCCCCACCATCACATCAGAGATCCTCCCATCACATCAGAGGTCCTCCCATCACATTAGAGGTCCTCCCCATCACATCAGAGGTCCTCCCCATCACATCAGAGGTCCCCCCATCACATCAGAGGTCCTCTCCATTACATCAGAGGTCCTCTCCATCACATCAGAGGTCCTCTCCATTACATCAGAGGTCCTCCCCATCACATCAGAGGTCCTCCCCATCACATCCGAGGTCCCCCCCATCACATCCGAGGTTCTCCCCATCACATCAGAGGTCCCCCCATCACATCAGAGGTCCCCCCATCACATCAGAGGTCCCCCTCATCACATCAGAGGTCCTCCCCATCACATCAGAGGTCCCCCCATCACATCAGATGTCCCCCTCATCACATCAGATGTCCCCCTCATCACATCAGAGGTCCCCCTCATCACATCAGAGGTCCCCACCATCACATCAGAAGTCCTCCCCATCACATCAGAGGTCCCTCCATCACATCAGAGGTCCTCCCATCACATCAGAGGTCCTCCCCATCACATCAGAGGTCCCTCCATCACATCAGAAGCCCCCCCCCCATCACATCAGAGGTCCACAATCACATCAAAGGTCTCCCCATCACATCAAAGGTCTCTCCATCACATCCCCCCATCACGTCAGAGGTCCTCCCATCACATCAGAGGTCCCCCCATCACGTCAGAGGTCCTCCCCATCACGTCAGAGGTCCCCCCCATCACGTCAGAGGTCCTCCGCATCACATCAGAGGTCCTCCCCATCACATCAAAGGTCTCTGCATCACGTCAGAGGTCCCCCCATCACGTCAGAGGTCCCCCCATCACGTCAGAGGTCCCCCCCATCACGTCAGAGGTCCCCCCCATCACGTCAGAGGTCCCCCCCATCACATCCGAGGTCCCCCCCATATCACATCAAAGGTCCCCCCCATCACATCAGAGGTACTCCCCATCACATCAGAGGTCCCCCCATCACATCTGAGGTCCCCCCCATCACGTCAGAGGTCCTCCCCATCACGTCAGAGGTCCTCCGCATCACATCAGAGATCCTCCGCATCACATCAGAGGTCCCCCCATCACATCTGAGGTCCCCCCTATCACGTCAGAGGTCCTCCCCATCACGTCAGAGGTCCTCCGCATCACATCAGAGGTCCCTCCATCACATCAGAGGTCCCTCCATCACATCAGAGGTCTCCCATTACATCAGAGGTCCTCCCATTACATCTGAGGTCCTCCCACCACATCAGAGGTCCCGACCCCTATACATGAGAGCACTCTTCACACAGTGTCCCCCCCTTCACATCAGAGACCCCCTATTAATGAGAGTTCCCCATCCCATCAAAGTCCCTCCATCATAGAGTCCTCTCATCCATCTCTGATTCAGGGCAAACTGAGTCTTGTGCTAATGGTATATAGATATTTTTCATACATTTTTAGCTTGGTTATATTGTGGGGTTTTATATATCTGCCCTGACTTCAACCTTATAAAGAAGCTGTCATGATTTTATCACTGTGACCCCATTGTGGGAATTGCCTCTTCCAGTGCCAGTGACGGGGAATTTTGGGGAAATAATATGGATTTCAGGCACGTATTTAAGAATACATTGATGTATGATAAGAATGATATTATACAACAGCAACATTAAATATAAGAGTGATTTACTGAGCCGCTGTGTGTTCTGTGCTTATCATACGGCCCTTTCAGAGGAATATTATTACAGCGCTGCAAAGCCTTTCTCCTACATTGCTGGCACACATGGCGGTTCATAGCCAGGCTGAGCCAGGCTTTCTGAGAATTCCACCTTAACCTCCTCTCTCCTCCTTACAGCGCGGGGGTCCAGAGCAGCAAAGCCCAGAGTGTATCTACATTCTACAGTCTGTTGGGTGCAGCCATGGAGAGGAGTCTGCTGTGTCTGGTGCTGGTGTTGGCGGTGGGCTTTGCCTTGAAGCAGAAGAGGGAGCCGCTGGAGTGGGATTATCGCTCCGAAGGTAAAATCCACCATATGACTGCTGTGAGCTGTGTACAGGATACTTTGTAGACTTTATCTTCCATACAGACATCATGTACTATAAAATAATATCATACACCTGCCTTCTACTCTTCACAGAGCTGTCCTCAGATCTTCCTTGTAACCCCAACACTAACCATCTCTGTAACCTCAACACAAATCCTCCCTGTAACCTCAACACTAACCCTCCCTGTAACCCCAACACTAATCCTCCCTGTAACCCCAACACTAATCCTCCCTGTAACTTCAACACTAATCCTCCCTGTAACACCAACACTAATCCTCCCTGTAACCCCAACACTAATCCTCCCTGTAACCCCAACACTAATCCTCCCTGTAACCCCAACACTAATCCTCCCTGTAACCCCAACACTAATTCTCCCTGTAACCCCAACACTAATTCTCCCTGTAACCCCAACACTAATTCTCCCTGTAACACCAACACTAATCCTCCCTGTAACCCCATCACTAATCCTCCCTGTAACCCCATCACTAATCCTCCCTGTAACCCCAACACTAATCCTCCCTGTAACCTCAACACTAATCCTCCCTGTAACCTCAACACTAATCCTCCCTGTAACCTCAACACTAATCCTCTCTGGACCCTCAAAACGAATCCTCTCTGTAACCCCAACACTAACCCTCCCTGTAACCCTAACATTAATCCTCCCTGTAACCCCAACACTAATTCTCCCTGCAACCCCAACACTAACCCTCCCTGTAACCCCAACACTAATCCTCCCTGTAACCCCAAAACTAATCCTCCCTGTAACCCCAACACTAAACCCTCCCTGTAACCCCAACTCTAATCCCCCCTAACCCTAATACTAACCTTCCCTGTAACCCCAACACTAACCTTCTTGGTAACCCTAACGTTAACCCTGCCTATAACACACTCTCCATGTAACCCCAACACTAACCCACCCTGTAACCTCAACACTAATCCTCCCTGTAACCCTAATGCCCCGTACACACGGTCGGACATTGATGGGACATTCCGACAACAAAATCCTAGGATTTTTTCCGACGGATGTTGGCTCAAACTTGTCTTGCATACACACGGTCACACAAAGTTGTCGGAAAGTCCAATCGTTCTGAACGGGGTGACGTGAAACACGTACGTCGGGACTATAAACGGGGCAGTAGCCAATAGCTTTCGTCTCTTTATTTATTCTGAGCATGCGTGGCACTATGTGCGTCGGATTTGTGTACACACGATCGGAATTTAAACGATCGGATTTTGCTGTCGGAAAATTTTATATATTGCTCTCAAACTTTGTGTGTCGGAAAGTCCGGCGGCAATATTTTATGTCAAGATAGGTAAAAAGTAAATACTGCGCTTACACTGATTAGAGAAAAGCTGCGACTAGAAAGTAGTAAGCTGAAAATAGTGGAAGTCAGAAAAAAGTCGCGCTGAAAACTAAAGTGACGAAAGGCAAATGCCTGAAAAGTGATGTGAATGTGGAGATTGAATGTGGGTCATTAAGTGAAAGTGTCAAACACTATGAAAGAAATTAAAAATGCTATTTAAGTGAATAAAATATAAATGAGAATAATTGTGTATATGACAAAAAAAACAGATATTGCATATCACAATCAGTAAACAATATGTACCTCTAGTGTCAATATGTACATTAATACAGCTTAACTGTAACCACAGAGCTAAACCATAATAGTGTAACAACATAAGAAACTGAAAAACTAAAGAAAGTCCGTGATTCAAAAAAGCAGTATTAAATAAAGTCCATCCATATTACATTGACATGCATAAGTTAAAACTGATCTCCAGGTGCTCTGTGAGGTAATGTAACAGGATCTCGCTGTGATAGGATATAAGGTGCGTAGATAAACCTCCACCTCCAAGAAAAATTGCTGCCTCTTACCAGATGGAAATGGTCTCTAAATTACAGGAGACCCAGGAGGCAGATGGCTGTACCCCAGCCAGGGATCCTTAAGCAGGCACTCAGCGTACGGGACCTAGGACTCACTCCACATAGCCTCAGCATTTATGGAAATATTGCCATGTAAAAGATAAATTGCTCCACATAGTGTAAAATCCAGCGATTTATTGTATAAAAAATATAAAGGTTGCACTTACAAAAGCATCGTAAATTGCAGGCATGTAAAATAGAAAGCCGGCCGGCTCCAAGAAAACTCGTGTCCTACGAGTCTGTGTATCGCGGTGTCGTCGGGACGTAGCTCCTCCTCCCTACGCCGTTTCGTCACAACAGGACGTGGTCATCCCGTGACCACGTCCTGTTGTGACGAAACGGCGTAGGGAGGAGGAGCTACGTCCCGACGACACCGCGATACACAGACTCGTAGGACACGAGTTTTCTTGGAGCCGGCCGGCTTTCTATTTTACATGCCTGCAATTTACGATGCTTTTGTAAGTGCAACCTTTATATTTTTTATACAATAAATCGCTGGATTTTACACTATGTGGAGCAATTTATCTTTTACATGGCAATATTTCCATAAATGCTGAGGCTATGTGGAGTGAGTCCTAGGTCCCGTACGCTGAGTGCCTGCTTAAGGATCCCTGGCTGGGGTACAGCCATCTGCCTCCTGGGTCTCCTGTAATTTAGAGACCATTTCCATCTGGTAAGAGGCAGCAATTTTTCTTGGAGGTGGAGGTTTATCTACGCACCTTATATCCTATCACAGCGAGATCCTGTTACATTACCTCACAGAGCACCTGGAGATCAGTTTTAACTTATGCATGTCAATGTAATATGGATGGACTTTATTTAATACTGCTTTTTTGAATCACGGACTTTCTTTAGTTTTTCAGTTTCTTATGTTGTTACACTATTATGGTTTAGCTCTGTGGTTACAGTTAAGCTGTATTAATGTACATATTGACACTAGAGGTACATATTGTTTACTGATTGTGATATGCAATATCTGTTTTTTTTGTCATATACACAATTATTCTCATTTATATTTTATTCACTTAAATAGCATTTTTAATTTCTTTCATAGTGTTTGACACTTTCACTTAATGACCCACATTCAATCTCCACATTCACATCACTTTTCAGGCATTTGCCTTTCGTCACTTTAGTTTTCAGCGCGACTTTTTTCTGACTTCCAATATTTTATGTCACACTGTATTTGCGCAGCGGTCTTTCAAATGCCCAGTCACATGGTGCTTTATTCTGAATTCCCTATAATACAATGACCAGACGTGCTGAACAATGTCTTCCATCTTTGTCTCTGCAGCGGAGAAGGTGAATATGCGGGGATGTGCCAATCTCACCAACGTGTTAGACAACTGGAGGTTTGCCATCATGACGCAGTTCCGGAACCTCCTTCTATATGACCATCACACTGTCCTGCCCGACTACGGAAGGTAAGTGTCCTTCTAGCAACCTTCAGGTCAGCTCCTGCAAAATAATGTCTCATTTGACTCATCCGTCAATTCCTTGTACAGTCATTTCCGATGTGACGTTTCCACTTTTACACGGCCGCTCCTCCATATTTTTATGATTGTACGCAATATAGAGATTTATACATAAACCACTAGGGGGAGCTCTGTATAAGACTCGCACCCTCATTCAACCTCCCTGCTTAAAGGATAAGTTCACCTTTCATAGCATGTTACATGTGAGGCTGGGTTCACACTGATGCGAATTGGATGCGGGGGGTTCCCTCCACATCCAATTCGCATGACAGATGAGTGTTTGACTCGCTCTCAATGGAGCCGGTTCACCCCGCCCCCCCCCCCCCCCCCCAGGGGCAGCTGTTGTCTGATATGCAGAAGGGTCCTGTGAGTTGACGGTTGCTGTGTGCCTGGCTGCTGCTATTGCACTAATCTGGGAAAGGAACCCATGGGGACAAATCAGCGGGACCCTTTTGGGGGTGAGCGCTACAAAAAAATGCAGGCTGAAAGGGCAAGAATGACAGCTTCCACCAGTGCCTTCCCCATAAAGGCATTTTTTTTTTTAACAGAGTCCTTTTTAAAAGCAATCTTATTACTTGGATGATTGTGTTTAGGTGAGAAAAGGACCTAAAAGTACAAACTTTAAGATGTTTTTATGTACTGTTCGTTCTGAAGTGCTCCATGGGGTCCCTGTACTCTAGTGCCTGCCAGGGCCGTTTGTAAGGCAGGGCAAAAGGGGCAGCTGCCCTGGGCCCTGTCATTGTTGTGGGTCCCAAAGCAGCAGCCTCATACTTGCCAACTATCCTGGTTTAAATTCCCTCCTCCCCTTGAGGTTTTAGTCCCGTGCTGTGTCCCGATATCTCAGTGTGAAGTGCTGCTACTAATGCTGCCCAGCTCTGCCCTATTGTTGTGTAAAGACGACTCACCCGCAGACCCTGTGTTTACATGTAAATTACCGTCTTTCGTATGTAAATAGTGATGGAATTCATATATAAATAGGGGCGGCCGGTGGCATTGATATGTATATCATGCCCCCCTGAGGTCATATCCACAGTAATCTTTAGCAACCAATCAACAAGCAGAAATCATGTGCTGTAACCTCCAGCAACTAGTGAGCCGTAATGTGTGCTGTAACCTCTAGCAACCAGTCAGTGAGCGGTAATGATACACTGTAACCTCCAGCAACCAGTCAGTGAGCGGTAATGATACACTGTAACCTCTAGCAACCAGTCAGTGAGCGGTAATGCTACACTGTAACCTCTAGCAACCAGTCAGTGAGCGGTAATGATACACTGTAACCTCTGGCAACCAATCGCAATAGCTGCCTGATCTGATTCAGTAAACTGATTTTGAGTCTAGCTGCTATTTATTGTATGTCTCCGAGCAGGTGGCGAGCGAAACTGCATGGGGGGGGGGGGCCAAGAAAAGTTTTGCCCAGGGTCCAATCGATATTAAAGACGGCCCTGGTGCCTGCATCTATACTATAGTGCCTGCGTCTGGCTCCAGAGTGGGAGCTTCACTGCATGTTCTCCAAATCAGTGGTAAAGTTGATATGTGCATATTGTGTAATCTGGGATCAGAGGCTCCCAGCTTGCTCAACTTTTCAGCGTTTGCAAAGCACAGTCCATCAGATTGGAAAGCCTATACTGTATGTTCATCAGGGATGGCAGAGTGCCTGTGTTAATCTGAACGTCACATGCATTTATTGGCCTGGGCTAGGCACTCGTGACAATAGCTTTCTGCCAGGGGAGCAATAGCAACTCAGTCTGGTTGTTGGCCAAAATAAACTCAGCTTCTGGATGTGCTTTGCATCCATTGTCCATGTGGATGCTTTCTAATGCCGTGTACACACGACGGAATAAACTCTGAAGGCTTTTCCGAAGGAGTTCCGCTGAAACTGTCTTGCCTACCACACGGTCACACCAAAGTTCAACTGTCCAGAACGCGGTGACTTACAACACGTACGACGGGACTAGAAAACTGAAGTTCAATAGCCAGTAGCCAAGAGCTGCCGTCTCATACTTGCTTAAGAGCATGCGTCGTTTTTGGTCCGTCGGAACAGCATACAGACGAGCGGTTTTCCCGATAGGAATTGGTTCCGTCGGAAAGATTTGAAACATGTTCTATTTCCCGGTCCGTCAGAATTTTCGAAAAAAAAAAAAAAAAAGCCTGATGAGGCCCACACACGATCGGAATAGACGATGAAAAGATTCCGTCTGATTTTTTCCGGCTGGAAAGTCCGACCGTGTGTACGCGGCATCACTGAGCCTGTATCCATAAAGATAACCTGCCAGGATAAAAAAAAAGGTAGCCATCACTGGCGTCTAATTTTTGGAAGCTGTAACCCTTAGTGCCGGTTCACACTACCTCGACTTGGGATCCGACTTGTCAGACCTCAAGTCGCCCCAAGTCGCTGGAAGAAATTCTATTGAAGTGAATGAGAGCTGTCTTAATGTACACTACTGAAGTGGCTCCGACTTCCTGTACTACTTCAAGGCGACTTCAAGCCGACTTGTACCCATAGATTTCAATGGAAGTTGCCTCCAAGTCGGATCCTTATCTTAATTGATGTGATTTGGATCCGACATTACAGGAAGATCACCAAGGAATTCCCTTAAGTTGCCTCAAATTGCCTTGAAGTTGCCTCAGGTTGCCTCAAGTTGCCTCAAGTTGCCTCGAAGTTGCCTGGCAAAGCCGTGCCGACTTTTTTTTGCATTACTGCTTAGTAACCCAGCACTGATTTGCGGGCCAATAAAATGAGCACTGCATTTATGAAGTCCTGGAAAACAGAAAGGTCTCCAGAATGGCTCTTTGTGTGCTCTTGATGTAGCTCAATGTGTAGAGTGATTGTCTTGTAGCCTAAAGATTGTGTGTTCAAGTCTGAATGCAGAAAACCCAGTTTTGTGTTTCATGAGGCCCCTCAAATGTTTTTCAGTTGTTCTCACCATGTCGTATTTAGTATATGGTTCTACAGAAAAGACACATTGTTGGCTGGAGCCTGTGGTGCATGGTGTTTGTGTGCTGCTGTTGCATGCTGAAAGCCTTGGATTTCTTAGCTTGAATCTGATGTGGTAACAATTAAGTGTTTTGTTGGGCCACTAAATGTTTTTCAGTTGTTCCCATCATGTTGTCCTCAGTATATAGTTCTACAGAGACACATGGCTGGCTTAAGCCTATGGTGCACATTGTTGGTGTTGCTTCTGTTGAATGTAGGAAGCTGTGGATTCCTTAGTTCGAATCTCTGCTGTGGTACTTGTTTTATGTTTTCAAAGGGTAAGAGAGTCTAGATCCGTGATGTAGGTGTACTAGTTTGGAGGTCTTTTGGTTCTGTGGTGCAGAATGTAAGCTTCGGATGTTTGAATCAGAGCGCTGTAGGTTCGTATTCCCGTGAGCAAAGATGGTGCCTCAAAGTAGTGCAAAGACTTTGGGGGCTGGGTGGATGGAATTGTTAAACTGTGATGAAGTGGTCAGGATTTGACTAAGCTGGTGGTCACCGTTCGTTGGGCTTGAGTGAACCTGTGCCCTAGAACTGGGGCATGAATACTGTGAAGGAGAAGAGTATGTTGATGAAACATATGAGATTCTTTGGTAAAATGCCAAAAGAAACACACAAAAATTCCTTCCTCAGTCACGAGATGTTTGCATGAAACTTGTTGACCTATGAGGTTGTGCATTCCTTCCTAAGGCATCAGCATCCATTCTACCAACTCTTCTGTGCTTTCTATGTTCAAGGTTCCATTGTAAGCACAGTAGCCACTGCTTGTGGGTTTCATAGATGCCCACTTCATGGTTGGCACTCATTTCAATGAGGCTTTATTCACATGGTGCCAAGGTCACCCACATCATGGTCACACAGTGAGATGGTCTGCTCCTTAACCTCTCATTACGCAGGGACTCCTCTTTGCCACCAAGCACATAATTGCTGTGTCACCCCCAAACAGCTCTGAATAGACATCTGCTTTGGGAATCAAACTCATGGCCTTCATATTCCACATTTGCTGCCATTACATGCCACGCCACAGACCTGCATGCTCAAGCCCGACTGCAGTGCCTATACATCCTAAATTCAAGCTGCAACTTGTATAAAAAGGATTGGTTGCTATTCGTTTCAGCAGTTTGTACAACATTAATAAATAAACCCGAAAAGGTGACCACTTGAGGACTTGAACTCATGACCATTTTGATTATGAGGTCATCAACATACCCCCAAGGCTATAGTCTCCGATGGCGGGCGGCACCCTAAACCAGACTTGTAATATCATGACAAACCACATGATCGGCGGATTAATGTTCAAACATTGTACTAAATTGTCATCATCTAACAAAAGCTAGTCTCCCAGTGATCTTCCAAAGGATATTCCCATCTGGTAAAAATGTATTTTGTATGTTACCATGAGCATTATCTTACTTGCTGCTTGCAAAGTACAATAACCCAAAGCAACCATAATGAAATAATACCTAGTCTATAAGTTGTTTGGTTGTTCTGGGCTTCTTTAGTTTATGTAACTTTAATAAATGTATCATGAAAAAGTGGTTGCTTAAGGATTTGATGGGGGGGGGGGGTTCAGTATTTTTCAGTTTGTTTGCGCCCCCCCCAAAAAAAATTTGAGCACCAGCCGCCACTGAAAACAATGCCATTATCTTCAAGAGCTTTCACTCGGTTTTGAACTCACAGCCTTTTGTGTATATTAAAGAGGATGTAAACTCTCCCACTCTGATGCTTCTTTTCATTTAGTCCATAATAATAATTATCAAACTATAGCCACTGTAATCCAGCCCAAATCGCATATTACTTACTGTTTAAAGAAACTTAAAAAAACTTGTTTCCAGGGGTTAGGCAGCGCCATCTTAAGTATTGTTTTCTGAGTGCACAGTGGAGTGTATTTCCGCCCTTACATTGAGCACTTCCTGTACTATTAACCAAGCCTCCTTCCCAATCCAACATTTCTATGGCAACCCTGCTTCCTGCTAATAGCTGACTTGTATTTACTTGTGCCGATAATCTAGTGTTTGCCTGTGTCAGTCTTATCAGCTTCAGCTGATAAGACTGCCCTGGTTTACATTCGATGTGATGTTACATGGTCACATGGGGTGTAGGAGGAAGCTCTGAGTGATTATGAAGTTTCCTGGGATTGCAGTGGTGTGCCGTAGGAAGTCCTGATAATAGATAGATAAGTACACAGAGTATGTCGTAAATCAGGGGAGATCTGGGCATGCTCGGTGACGTCATTCTAAAGAACATAAAGGATTACAACAATACTAAGCAGGTAAGGAGATATCTACAAGCAGTGTTCATTAGGGTTTTTTATGCTGATTTACATGGGACAAAGTTGTGGGGGAGAGTTTACAACCACTTTAACACCTGAATACGTTCAATGCCATGGCCTCAGATGGCAAGCGGGTCTTGTTGTGACCAAACTAGACTAGTCTCTCACTTGACCTACTAAAAGATCTTTGCATCTGGTAAGACTCTCCTTTCAAAAGTAAATTGCCTTAAACCATAGGACTTCATCTCAGCTGATGCCATCATCTTCAAGATCGTTCACTTCACATGATCTCCATCTCTACTCCATCAATCGTCTCCGACGCTGACCTGGCTAGAGACTAGAGAAACATGTGATCACCATGGTTATTAAACAGATACAATGGGTGAAATAACGAACGTCATATCTTGCCAAATATATCACTTTGTGGTTTGCTGATCACGAGGAATTCATAGACTTGAACAGAACATAGATATTATTAGAATGTATTAACGTCCAACGGAGTCTAGCCTAACCACATTTTTTTTTTATTTAGAAGACGATTTTTGGTGTCGACTAAGATTTTAGCTTTTTGACATGGTGCCATGTTCATGAGTTGGGACTGAGCTGACTAATGCCGCCCAACACATGTGGTGTAAACAAGTCCTCTATGTGATTTTTTTTTTTTCTATTGTGTATATTCGATCATTATTTTTGCAACAATCCTTTACAGTTATTTTTTTGTTTACCCTTGTTTCTTTTCTCATGGATCTAAATGCATGTAGCCAAAAAATGGCAAAATGTTTACTGACTTTTGTAGAAGTTTAACCACTTCAATACCGGGCACTTTTACCCCCTTCCTGCCCAGGCCAATTTTCAGCTTTCAGTGCTGTCGCACTTTGAATGACAATTGCGCGGTCATGCAGCTCTGTACCCATATGACATTTCTATCATTTTTTTCCCCACAAATAGAGCTTTCGTTTGCTGATATTTAATCACTGCTGGTTTTTTTGCTATAAAAAAAAAAAAAAAGACCAAAAATGTCTTCGTTTCTGTCAGTAAATTATTAATATTTCTCCTTCACTGATGTGCGCTGATGAGGTGGCACTGATGGGCACTGATGAGGTGGCACTGATGGGCACTGATAGGCTGCACTGATGTACGCTGATGAGGTGGCACTGATGGGCACTGATGAGGCGGCACTGATGGGCACTGATAGGCTGCACTGATGGGCAATGATGAGGTGGCACTGATGGGAACTGTTAGCTGCACTGATGGGCACCGATAGGCGGCACTGATGAGGGGGCACTGATCAGGCGGCACTAATTAGTGCTAGAAGCTATAACTTTCACACAAAACAATCAATATACACTTATTGGGATTTTTATTGTTATTTTTTTTTACCAGACATGTAGCAGAATTGATTTTGGGCCAAATTTTATGAAGAAATTGGATTTTATTGGATATGTTTTTCAACTGAAAGTAGAAAATATGTTTCAGAATGTTCGGTCTTTTTCAATTTATATCACAAAAAAAAAAAACCCCAAGTGGTGATCAAACACCACCAAAAGAAATCTCTATTTGTGTGAAAAAAACAATGATATAAATTAGGGATGCATCGATACCATTTTTTTTTTTTTTTACGTGTACCAATGCTTTTTTTTTTTAGTACTCGCTAATACCAATTACCGATACCTACCGCAACTGTCTAGTTTTCACTTCAGCTGTCAGCAATGGTACAAAGCACTGAAAAGTTATTTACAAATGAAATAAATTGATTTTATTTTTTTTTTATTTTGTGCTTTTTCAATGTGAAATGTGTAAATATATGTTAATATATATATATATATATATATATATATATATATATATATATATATGTGTAAAAATATTCACTAACAAAGCAAACAAAAAAAAAAAAGTTAAAATTGTTTATCGTTTATAAAATAGACGTAAACGAAAAAAAAAAAAAAGCAGGAAAATAATAATTAAATGGAGGAGAATCGGGAGTTAATTAAGGCTGATTAGAGTAAATTAAGGGTTATTAGGGGTTAAATAGAGGAGAATTTGTTCATCCCTTTGATCTGCAGATGAAGAAACAGAAAGATACAAAAAGAAACAATGTTTCTTTTTATTTTAGTGTTTTAGAGGCTGAGCAATGTTGTTCATAAACATTTATTTTTGTTTTTTGACAGCTCAAATTACCGGACTTCTTTAACGCTTTAGCTGTCAACAGGGGAGACCCCACTGACAGCTCAAAGAACCGAGCCTGAAAGTATCGGTTTCAGGTATTCGTGCATTTGCACGAGTACCGATACTTGTGCAAATACTCGGTCACAGAGTACTAGTATCGGTGCAACCTTAATATAAATCTCATTTATGTACAGTGTTGCATGACCGTGCAATTACCAGTTAAAGTAGCGCAGTGCTGAATAGCAAAATATGCCCTGGTCATGAAGGTCAGGAGGTCAAACCATTTATATCTGAACTGGAATACGCCTTCTGCTGGTAGATTTTTCTGACCCCCAGCCTTATTCTTCCTCCCCCCCCCCCAGGATTAAATCCCTCTCCGAAGCCTTGGATGACCTGTACAAGGAGTTCAATGCCCTGAAGGAACGGCTGGGGGAGCTGACCAACAAGTTTGACTCCGTGGAGGCCTTCGTGGACCAAATGAGCGCCGGCCGACAAGTCCAGCCCGCGAGGCCTCCCCCAAACGTGGAGAGATCGGTCATGGTCCCGACTCTGGAACTATCACCTGGAATTCTGACCAACCAAGGCACGCAGACACGGAGAGTCAAAAAAGTCCGACCTTCGAATAACCAATCGTAGATGATGAAGACGGCCGAAGGGGCTTCCAAAAACATCCGACTTCATCGGCTTCTACAAGATCTCCCGCACATCCTAGTAAATACATTGTTTTTTTTTTTCTCTTGCATACTTTTTAGTCCTTAGGTGGAAGGGTTTGTTTTTTGGAATATTCGTCACACACTTTTTTTTTTAATACAGGATATTACAGTCACATCTCTGGGCTTCCATAATAAATGGAGAGATAAACATGTAGCTGAAAACAACACAATAAAAATAAAAGGCAATGTACTCAAAGAGGTCCTTTTTTTTTTTTTATTTTATTTTTTTTTAGTAAAAGGACAAGCATTCTCCTAGCTGTTATGTGTTCCCCATATTTTTTATAATATGGTTATTTCCTATGATCATTAGCACCATCTAGTGGCCATAATAGTATTGAATGAATAAAGTATTTTTCCTGAAATACCCCAGTCTTGAAAATGGGGGGGGGGGGGGGGATTTTGAGATGATTCTGTGATATTGGCCAACATCCCTATATTGCAATCCTAACAAGGGTTAAATCCCCCCCCCCCCCCCCAATTGATTGGGACTTCAAAGGCTGAAAAAGATATTTGTCATAGAATATATGATTTTTATTACAATTTTATTTAAAAAGTTTTTGTACATATAACATTAAACATAATGCATCACATAATAAGGTAAGTACAAAATAACAAAATGCAGTAGTCTATGTACTTATTTCTTATTATACATGCAGAGATCACATAGATATTGCCCCTCTATGGGGGCACGGCCCATGCGTCCTGGATGCCACCAATCGGGTCCCATAGGGACAAGGGGACTCCACCCAACGAGGCAATAGTTGAATGACAAAGACAAAATAAATAAATAAATAAATAATATTGAATATCAACATAAGTTATATTCCCTACTGGACCCCTACTCCCACTACAGGGACGGGGCAACCCCTGTCTGCTCCCCTTTGTGGGTGTGGCCATTTGCCAACCAGCCTTGGGATACAGCGGGGCTTCTCTGCCCTTCTGATCTACGTCATTGGCTAGGGGTGGCCTTGCCCCGCCTTGAAAATCCCAATCAATTGGGGGGGGGGGGGGGGGGGGAATTAACCCGTGTTAGGATTCCAGCCTTGAAAATGTGCATTATGACCACTAGATGCCGACGAACATAGAAGTTAATAAAACTTAATAAAAGTTAAAAAAAAAAAAAAGAAAGAAAAATAAAGTAAAAAAAATAGTTCTTCGATCCATCTATGGCGTGAATGAGCCCTACTAGGGGGCAGATTTATTTTGAGTAATCTGGATTTGCCTTTTCCGCCCCCCCCACATAACAACTGAATTTTTTATTTTCTCCATCAGCCCATCCCCCACAGTTATGACCTTTTGCATCACTTGACCCTCCCTCTTAGACTGTAAGCTCTGGGGAGCAGGAAGGACCCTCTGATTCCTCCTCCTGTATTGACTTGTATTGTTGTTGTACTGTCTGCCCTCATGTTGTAAAGCGCTGCGCAAACTGTCGGCACTATATAAATCCGGTATCATAATAATAATTTGCCGCCTGTATATCCTGAGCTTTGTGTGTCGGGAAATACACAACATTGGTGGTGATGAAATGTATCGATCGGTACTTCCTGTTTACATAAATATCGTTCTATGAAAACAAAGAGATACATTTATTATTTTTTACTATTTTCACATTTATTGATTGTTTAGTTTTATATAAAAACATATCTGTAATAAAATGTGTGTATACTCTGCAGCACAGACGGCGTCCCTCATTTTGCATCATCAGATTTACACAATTTGGTTGCAGCTGATTGGTTGTCAAGATTTTCTTCCGGGAGCGCTCTATGAAAGGGCCCGTTTACACTTCTGGATGGAAAGGTGGGGGGGGGGGGGGGGGGGGGGGGTGAAAACATGCGGTTGAGCCATGTTCTTACCAACCCCAACCACCTCCTCTTTAGGATGCAGAGGCAGCGGATGGGGGGTGTTCACAGGCCACGGCTGCAATGCTTAGCTCTGTGGCCATGGCAGACAGTGCCCCTGCCATCGTGTTTGGGGGGGGGGCATTGAAGAACGGTCCCAATCAGACCTGCAGGCGGCTGTGTAGTCAGTTCTCAAGGCTTCGTCTCTCTAACAGCAACAAGCTGTGACGGCAATGCCCTCTCACCAGACTCGGCGTCACAGCAGCAGTGGTCCCTCTGGTTAGATGTCTGCTCACTTCTGGGGTGCCCCTCTTGATCAGCTCAGTACAGACGGTATCCTGGCGGTAGCTTCAGTGGCGTATTTTGGTTTTCTGCTGCCCTAGCAAGACTAAAATTGTAAAAATCTGTGACCCCCCCCCCATCCAAATTTGTCCCACCCCAGCCGTGGTATATAGTTCTTGTCTCAGGGTCTGACGCTGCAGTCATTCACAGTGAACATTCCTCATCAGACCCTGAGACATGATTCATCCAAGTGCCACATATGTGTTCAATGGGGCAGAGGATGAGGCAGCACTGGTGGGCACTGATGAAGCTGGATTGATAGGTAGCACTGATGGGCACTGATAGGCGGCACTGATAGGCAGAACTGAAGGGCACTAATAGATGGCACTGATAGGTAGCACTGAAGGGCACTAATTGGCGGGACTGATAGGTAGCACTGAAGGGCACTAATAGGCGGGACTGATAGGCGGCACTGATAGGCAGAACTGAAGGGCACTAATAGGTGGGACGTATAGGTAGCACTGAAGGGCACGAATAGGTGGGACTGATAGGTAGCACTGAAGGGCACTAACAGGCCGGACTGATAGGCAGCGCTGAAGGTCACTAATAGGCGGCACTGATAGGCAGCCCCGAAGGGCACTAATAGGCGGCACTGATATGCAGCACTGAAGGGCACTAATAGGCGGAACTGATAGGCAGCACTGAAGGGCACTAATAGGCGGAACTGAAGGTCATTAATAGGCGGCACTGATAGGCAGAACTGAAGGGCACTAATAGGCGGAACTGATAGACAGCCCCGAAGGGCACTAATAGGCGGCACTGATATGCAGCACTGAAGGGCACTAATAGGCGGAACTGATAGGCAGCCCCGAAGGGCACTAATAGGCGGAACTGATAGGCAGCCCCGAAGGGCACTAATAGGCGGCACTGATATGCAGCACTGAAGGGCACTAATAGGCGGAACTGATAGGCAGCACTGAAGGGCACTAATAGGCGGCACTGATAGGCAGCCCTGAAGGGCACGCATAGGCAGGCACTAATATGTGGCACCGATGGGCACTGATGAAGCTGCACTGATAGGCGGCACTGAATGGCATTAATAGGCAGCACCAATATGTGGCACTGATAGGCAGCACTGAAGGGCACTGTTGGGGCTACACTTATAATTAGGACACGGATGATCAGAGCCCTGATTATCAGTGTAGATGTCCCCTTTCACACTGGCTGGTCACCGGCTCTCCTCACGCACAGCGGAATGACGATAACTGGCAAGTGATCAGCTGTGATTGGACACAGCTGATCATGTGGTAAAGTGCAGCTATGCCGCTGTGATTGGCTCTTTACCCCAATCAGTGATCAGCTATGTCCGAATGGCCACAGCAATCAAAGAGCGTGCCAGGTGCCACAGCGGGCACGTGGGGGGGTGCGGTTCTGGGAAGGTGTCAAAAGACGTTCTCCCAGAACTGGACGACTGCACTATAGCATGGTCATCTGGGGCCAGCGCCCCCCTGAAAAATGCCTCCCAAGGCAAACACGTTGTGTGCCTTGCGACAGATACGCCCCTGGGTAGCTTAGTCCCTCAGCACACCAGTGCCGCTTGATACTACCAGATGTAGGCACAGACTGCAGTAGCAGGTTCTCACGCTTCCTTGCCTCATGCTGCTCTCTCCAGACCTCTGTGAACCTCCTGCTTCCTGGGTGCCATAGTTCAGGCCCCATTACTTTCAGAAAGCAGTGCTCCCATGGGGACAACATGTCCCATGATCCTCTTTCAGCCTTTCCTGATTGGCCTCCCTGCTGCTTGCCAGGTGGGAGGGGGAGCAAGCTGGGATCACTGCTCTAAAGCTGCACAGCAGAGAAGCACAGGGGTGAGAGGCGGCTGCTGCACACAGCCTGCTGCTTACATAAATCCTAGCAGTGGGGGGGGGGGGGCAATGGAAGCCACACAGAGCCAGTACTCCCCCTCCAGGCTTGTCACTTCCCACAGTGGCAGAGGTGGGGGTTGGGGGGGGTGTAACAGAGCCAGCAAGGCACCCAGCTGTAATTCTTTTCTAGGCTTTCACCTGGTGAGCCTGCCAGTACTTCTGTTGTTTTTTGACAGAACAAGCTGTCCTGCAGATGTAGCAGTTGATTAGGGATAGGTAACCTTTCAGAGGTTGAGAAGATCCCTGAGTAAGGAGGGGAAAATGACTATCAACTCACGGTTTAACAGTGTCCTGTGCCCTTCTTCACATCACCCCCCCCCCAACTGTAGTGTCCTCTTGACATCACATTCCTCCCCACTTTAGTGTCCTGGACCCCCCCATAGCAGTGTCCTCTGCCACCCTTCACATCATCCCCCACTGTAGTGTCCTGTGCCCACTGCCCACAGGTGTACCTTAAAGCTTGTGGGCCCCGATGCAAAGGTTAACCTGGGGCTCCCCCCACTACCACCTGAGGCTTCCACCACGCACCAAGATACTTTCATGTTTCAAGTGGCTAAAACAGTGGGAGGCAACCTTTCAGGAGGTGGAGATCTACCTGAACAGCATGTCGGAGATCAAAGATCACCAGGGGGGATCACTGCATAAAATTGGTCTGCATGGCTGTCGTCCAAGAGGGAAGCCTCCTCTAAAGATGATGCACAAGAAAGCAGGCAGTTTGCTGAAGATAAGCAGACTAAGGACATGGACTACTGGAACCATGTCCTGTGGTCTGATGAGACCAAGATAAACTTATTTGGTTCAGATGGTGACAAGCGTGTGTGGGGGCAACCAGGTGAGGAGTACAAAGACAAGTGTGTCTTGTCTACAGTCAAGCATGGTGGTGGGAGTGTCATGGTCTGGGGCTGCATGAGTGCTGCCGGTGTCTTGCCGAGAAAGTTCCCCCGGCGGATAAGGACCCCCCCTGTACTGCGCAGGCGCAGCATGAAGGACTATGGAGACGCTGAAAATAGCCGAAGCTGAAAACCTTGAGTCTGCTATACACGGCGCTTGCGCCCTGAGTCCAGGTTCAAGCCCCACCATCCAAGTGGACATAGAGGTACGATAAAAAAGTGCCGAGTTACAGGCGCCGTGTACAGCTGATTTACAGCTATTCAGCTTCGGCTATTTCCGGCGGCTCGTACTGCGCAAGCACTGCGCCTGCGCAGTACAGGGGGGTCCTTATCCGCCGAGGGGAACTTTCTCGGCAGAACACCGGCACTGGAGAGCTACAGTTCATTGAGGGAACCATGAATGCCAACATGTACTGTGACATACTGAAGCAGAGCATGATCCCCTCCCTTCAGAGACTGGGCCGCAGGGCAGTATTCCAACATGATAACCACCCCAAACACACCTCCAAGATGACCACTGCCTTGCTAAAGACGCTGAGGATAAAGGTGATGGACTGGCCAAGCATGTCTCCAGACCTAAACCCTATTGAGCATCTGTGGGGCATCCTCAAATAGAAAGTGGAGGAGCGCAAGGTCTCTAACATCCACCAGCTCCGTGATGACGTCATGGAGGAGTAGAAGAGGACTCCAGTGGTAACCTGTGAAGCTCTGGTGAACTCCATGCCCAAGAAGGTTAAGGCAGTGCTGGAAAATAATGCTGGTCACACAAAGCATTGACACTTTGGGCCCAATTTGGGCATTTTCCCTTAGGGGTGTACTCACTTTTGTTGCCAGCGGTTTAGACATTAATGGCTGTGTGTTGAGTTATTTTGAGAGGACAGCAAATTTACACTGTTATACAAGCTGTACACTCACTACTTTACAAGTAAAGTGACTGGTATTCTCGGCTCACAGCTAAAAACAACTGACATTGTTCAAAAATATAAAAATAAAATAATAAATATATATATATATATATATATATATATATATATATATATATATATATATATATATATATATATATATATATATATATATATATATATATATATATATATAAATAAATAAATAAAAAGATTAGAAAAAATGATTGAAACATAAAAATCATCAGATTTACAAATCTACCCAATATAAAGAGATGAAGTATCCAATCAGCCTATACACAGGCACGGCCTGGCACCATGTAGTTTGCTGTTGGCAGATCTGATGGACTTCACGGTTACCACTCCAGCAACCGAAGAGTCTTCCCTTCAGCCCTCCCAGGAACCTGATATGACTGTAACAACACAGGTTCCTACACTGGTGGCGGCTGCAACTCCAGCAACCAAACCGCCCCCCCAGGAACCGGGTAACGGCTGTACCAACTACAGGACCCTACACTGGTGGCAGCTGCCACTCCAGTAACCGAAATGTCCTCCCAGCAGCCCTCTATAAATCTATTAGCAATGAATTTACAGGCAGGACCATGGGCTCTTCTTAGGAGAAGAAGTGTAAGAATATCTTTAAGAGCCCCCCAGGTAAACAGATGGTCTTCCCATCAGCCCCCCCGAGGACCAGGTACAGCTACACCAACAGAGGTCCCCACACTGGTGGCGGTTGCCATTCCAGTAAACAGATGGTCATCAGCCCTCCTGAGGACCAGGTACAGCTTGAAGAAACATTTATAACCTATTGGGGTCTGCCATCTCAGCTATCTGGAGGAAATGGCAATCAGCCCTCCTGAGGACCAGGTACAGCTTGAAGAAACATTTATAACCTATTGGGGTCTGCCATCTCAGCTATCTGGAGGAAATGGCAATCAGCCCTCCTGAGGACCAGGTACAGCTTGAAGAAACATTTATAACCTATTGGGGTCTGCCATCTCAGCTATCTGGAGGAAATGGCAATCAGCCCTCCCAGGGACCTGGTATGGCTGTACCAAGACAGGTCCCTGCACCAACGCTTCATCTACTGAGCTCACCTAAAAGGTATTTCCAATTTTTCAGCCACATTTTTTACACCTAATTTATATTTGTTACGTGTTCCCATTGACATAGCATAGCTTTAAGAAAATTGTAAAAATTGCTGCTCACCATTAAAGGTGAAACCCCATGGAGAAAAAAAAAAAAAAAGAAACATGACCACCTAAAATTCATACCAGACCTCCTCCTGAGCATGCATCCTGGCAGGCCAGGAAAGAGGGTGAGGCGGGTGAGCATGCACCACCCTTCTTGCCCATACCAGACCACATGCCCTCGACATGGGGAGGTGCCTTGTCAGGGGGGTCTCCCTTTGCAAGGTCCACTCCCCATGTTTGGGGCATGTGGTCCAGTATGGCTCAGGAAAGGAGGGGGTGCACGCTCATACCCCCATTGTAGGGGCCATGTTTTTTGTTTTTTTCATTTTTTTTGTATGCGATTCCCCCTTTAAAAAGGTGAGCAGCAAACTTTACAATTTTTTATAAGTTTTACTCTGTGAATGAGAACATATAACAGATATAAAGTAGGTGTTATCCAAATATGGCTCTAAAAGTGGAAATACCTTTTAGGTGAGTGTCAAAGAAGTAGCGCTGGTGCCCCATTCAAGTAGTCACCATTCAGATGCCCATAAAAAACAGCAGAGGCTAACCAACAGACCTGATCTGGTTGCAGATCACTATGAACCTCTCATAGGGGCCATGTGATCCCTTCTTGGCTATGTCCTGGTCTGAGATCACTATGAACCTACCATAGGGCCCATGTGATACCTTCCTATGTTCTGCTCGGAGATCACTATGAACCTACCATAGGGTCCATGTGATCCCTTCTTTGCTATGTCCTGGTCTGAGATCACTATGAACCTACCATAGTGACCCCTTCCTGTCTATGTCCTGGTCAGAGATTACTAGAAACCTTCCATAGGGTCCATGTGATCCCTTCTTTGCCATGTCCTTGTCGGAGATCACTATTAACCTACCATAGTGAACCCTTCCTGTCCATGTCCTGGTCAGAGATCACTAGGAACCTTCCATAGGGGCCATGTGACCCCTACCTGTCCATGTCCTGGTCAGCGATCACTATGAACCTACCATAGGGCCCACGTTATCCCTTCCTGGTTGGAGATCACTATGAACCTCTCATAGGGGCCATGTGATCCCTTCTTGACTATGTCCTGGTCGGAGATCACTATGAACCTACCATAGTGACCCCTTCCTGTCTATGTCCTGGTCAGAGATCACTATGAACCTACCATAGGGCCCATGTGATACCTTCCTATGTCCTGTTTGGAGATCACTATGAACCTACCATAGGGGTCATGAGATCCCCTCCTGTCTATGTTCTGCTCGGAGATCACTATGAACCTACCATAGGGTCCATGCGATCCCTTCTTTGCTATGTCCTGGTCTGAGATCACTATGAACCTACCATAGTGCCCCCTTCCTGTCTATGTCCTGGTCAGAGATCACTAGGAACCTTCCATAGGGGCCATGTGACCCCTTCCTGTCCATGTCCTGGTCAGAGATCACTATGAACCTAGCATAGGGCCCATGTGATCCCTTCCTGGTTGGAGATCACTATGAACCTCTCATAGGGGCCATGTGATCCCTTCTTGACTATGTCCTGGTCGGAGATCACTATGAACCTACCATAGGGCCCATGTGATACCTTCCTATGTCCTGTTTGGAGATCACTATGAACCTACCATAGGGGTCATGAGATCCCCTCCTGTCTATGTTCTGCTCGGAGATCACTATGAACCTACCATAGGGTCCATGCGATCTCTTCCTGTCCATGACCTTGTCAGGGATCACTTTGTACCTCCCATAGGGGTCAAGTGATTCCTTCCTGTCTATGTCCTGGTCAGAGCACACTACGAGCCTACCAGAGGGGCCATGATGGCCAAGGTTCCATCACTCATGTCCTATCGAAGATCATATAATACAGACCCTGACTGGTATATATGAATCCCAACTAGGGAAAAGAGATGCCTTATAGAGAGCCAAAATTTTTTTACTACTTTTATCCAAAAAAAAAAAAAAATCAGCAAACTCCATGAATTGCTTTCTTCTGGGCTAGGTTAGGCTAAAAATCAGATTTCAGTAAAGAAATACAACGCATGACTGTGAAACTGGCTTTTTTTTTATGCGTGGAGTTCAGCTTTAATTCTGGCTCTGCTTGTTAACCACCACTCTCACCAAACGACATTTAGCTTGATAAAGCATGGTGTGACCTTTACAACTGTCATTCCTTTTCTTTTTTTTTTTTTAATGAATATACTCGCTAACACATCCGTTGCATCTCAGTGCTGCTGAACTCCAGTGATGGCTGCACGGCATTGCTCAGGGCGGGTTTCCTGTTGGTGACAACAGTGGACCATGTCTGTGTAAAATGGCCACTTGTTGTCGCCATCAGACGTCTGTGTGATAGGGTGACAACACAGGGGCACACTTGGTAGACAGGGACAGAGCATTGTCACCTGACTATGGGAAGTTCTGGATTAAGGATCTTCATGGAAGGATCACCAGAATTATTCTAATGAAAGCCTCGAACTTAAAACAATTGAAGTGGCCATTTGAAATGACATGAACACATTAAAGCTGACATGAGACGGAAGTGATTGGATTTACTTAGACTTTAATACTCAGTGCACCTTGGGTACTCCTGCACCGGCGGGGCAGTCCAGGGCGCCGTGGCCTCAAATTATTTTGCTTGATCACCGAACAGATTCGCCATCATTTTACAGATGCAATGCGCTGCAGATACTAGTCCACACCAGAGGGGGGGCGCTGTGTGTGAAGGTTAGTACGCCCTCATGTGTTCAGGAAAGAGAATGCAGAGGGGAGGCACGGCTGGGCAGTTCTCTGCTGTAATACTGAATCTGTGTGAAGTTTTGTGACGGAAAGCTCTAATGCCGGTTTGGTTTTCGCACCGCTCCGCACCGGCGTCACCAAATCCATTCCATCAAACAGCGACAGACACCCGTGCACGCCGTTCAGGTGAGGTCCAGGATCCCGATCAGGGGCCAATGTCTCCGGGTCCATAACTTGGCCTTCCTTCAACGTGCTACAATTATCAAGAGCCAGAGTCCGTTCTGGAGAGGGGGAAGGGGAGACATGGGATGGGGCCAGTAGGGTCTCCTCCTCTGATTGGGGTACAATGTCATTTAAAAGGTCCAGGGGACTCCTCTGGGGTGGGGCCGGTAACAGAGCATGCTGGGAAGCTTCACGTTTAGGAGAATGTTCGGTAAGTGCTTCAAACTGGAGCAGGATCTGTGGAAAAGCAAAAAAAAAAAAAACAATTTACAGACACGAGAGCCACTCAAGACTGAGATTGGTTCCTGCAAGTTTGCTTTAACCCTTTCACTGCCAGGCTCCGCCTCCTGATTCTCACGTCAAGCGTTCGGAATGTTTTTTTTTACTATTTTTCACTATTTTTTTGCCATCTCCACAGCATTTCAAGTTTGTAATGGACCTCCCCCAACCATATGTTTTATGAACGTAAAGGACTCGCAGAATCAAAAGATGGCGATGATGATTGTGTACACCCCGTGATAGCCAAGTATTTATCAAAGCTAGATTGTCAATAAAAATCCTCTAAAATGAAAGTATTTAAATCATTAAGGTCACAGATTTGCAGCTTTGCTGCTGACACTTCTCCTCTATTTCCAAAGATTAGCAGGCATGCTGGTACATGTAGTTCTATGGCTTTAACCCCTTTTATTGCAGCCGGAATTTTTACACACTCGTGGCTGCAGTGGGTATAAATGTGACACGCCGACTGTCAGATGGAAGTGATCCAGCGGCTGTGCAGCCTCCATACCCCCCTCCAGTAGGTGGCACCAGGTGGGGTGGGGGGCGGAGAGCACATAGAGCAGTGATGGCGAACCTTGGCACCCCAGATGTTTTGGAACTACATTTCCCATGATGCTCAACTACACTGCAAAATGCAGGAGCATCATGGGAAATGTAGTTCCAAAACATCTGGGGTGCCAAGGTTCACCATCACTGACATAGAGCATCAAATGTCTGGTCTCTGGTCTCCCCTTCCTGCTAATGACTCTGGAGCGACGTGCTAAATGTCAATTCCGGGTTCTGGTGTCACTTTTCCCGGCCAGCATTGATGGTAAACATCTAACAAAGCGAGCAACAGGGGTCTAGAAAACCTGTCACCAAAAAAATGCATTATATAGGAGGTAAAAACCAAAACAAAAAGTATTGCAGAAAACCTAAGGACCTAAAATGAATGCCCCCCCGAAAAAAAAAAATAAAAAAAGAATTATGAACCTCCATAACCACATACACATGTACAAATGTAAATGCACACATTGGAGACGCCTATGCATGAAAATGTCGCACGTTACATATCATCCCTAGAGTGCCCATGTGTCCCAGATTGCACGGGACTGTCCCGCAATTAGCATGTGTGTCCTGGGTCCCGGACACCTTCATTCTGGGACAATACAGCCACCCTATCAGCTACATTGCTGTGCATGGTAGCCAATCGGCTTCTAACTTCAGCTTGTTCAATTAAGCTTTGGAGAAAAACGAAAAACAAAAAATACCTGGAAGCTGATTGGTTACTATACACAGCTACACGAGATTCTGTGTGCTTCAGTCTTTGTACATCTCCCCCCTTGTGTCCCTGATTTTCTGGAGGGACTCCTAACGACCCAGAGACTCCCAGTGATCCTGTACTTGGATCCCCCTTGTTTCTAGCGTCTGTTTGCAAGCGTCTTCCAGTATGATCCCTGTACCCCCAGTGTTCCCAGTGGCTTCCAGTATGATCCCTGTACCCCCAGTGTTCCCAGTGGCTTCCAGTATGATCCCTGTACCCCCAGTGTTCCCAGTGGCTTCCAGTATGATCCCTGTACCCTCAGTGTTCCCAGTGGCTTCTCAGTTCTCAGTGCGATACTTGTACCCAGTGTGCCTTCCGGTGTGATTCCCTGTACCCCCAGTGTGATCCCTGTACCCCCCCGTGACTTCCAGTGTGATCCCTGTACCCCCGTGACTTCCAGTGTGATCCCTGTACCCCTTGTGACTTCCAGTGTGATCCCTGTACCCCCGTGACTTCCAGTGTGATCCCTGTACCCCTTGTGACTTCCAGTGTGATCCCTGTACCCCCATTGTGATCCCTGTACCCCCCCCCCCCCCCATGACTTCCAGTGTGATCCCTGTACCCCTGCCCCCGGTGACTTCCAGTGTTATCCCTGTACCCCCAGTGTGATTCCTGTACCCTCCATGAATTCCAGTGTGATCCTTGTACCCTCAGTGTGATCCCTGTATCTTCCATGACTTCCAGTGTGATCCCTGTACCCCCAGAGTTCCCAGTGCCTTCCAGTGTGATCCCTGTACCCCCAGAGCCTTCCAGTGTGATCCTTGTACCCCCAATGTTTCCAGTGTGATCCCTGTACCCCTGGTGTTCCCAGTGCCTTCCAGTGTGATCCCTGTACCCCTGGTGTTTCCAGTGCCTTCCAGTGTTATCCCTGTACCCTTAATGTCTTCCAGTGTGATCCATATACGCCCAGTGTTCCCAGTGTCTTCCAGTATGATCCCTCTACCCCCAGTTTTCCCACCATCTTCTAGTCTGTCCCCAGAGTTACTGTCAGAAAGACAGTACTGGAGCATGCTCCTCTACTCCTGTCTCCTAGTGAGACCTGCACTAAATAATTACTGGGCACACATTTTTAAAACTGAAGTCACCATCAGCTTACAACTGAAGCTATACACTGTGAAAAACTCTCTGATATTCCCTCAATGGGAGGCCTAGTCAACAGCTTCCTGCCCAACATCTGGGAAACAATTGTCACCTGAGCAGCAGTTGAATCCAAGCAGCTGCTGGCCGGGCCATATATTCATACATACTCATCCTTTCCTTCTCTGCTCCAGTCAGCCAAGGGTAGCAAAGAAAATGCCCAGTACTTTGGGGTGTTGAGGAGCACATGACCCCTTCTATGTGACAGTATTGGTGCAGTGAGTGAGTGCTCAGCACTCTGTAAGCTCCAGCAGGAAATTCAACTAGAGCTTTACACAGGCTTTCTATTTCTTACTCCCAGCAGTTGGGGAGTGAAAAGGAAGCTGCGGGGGCTGGGATTAAAGTGTACCTCTTGCTTTGTCTCATCTGCAAGGGAAGCAGACCAGGCACGAATTCAGATGCTGCTAACAATCACTTTCCTTGAAGGAGGAGCAGAGGCGTGTCTTGTGTATGTATTTCGTGCTGCCTGTACATGCGACGGTGCATGTGATGCGGTATACATGCATGTTATC
>NC_133335.1:228866459-228896195 GCF_042186555.1 Aquarana catesbeiana | reverse complement strand
TTGATCAGGGATAGGTAACCTTTCAGAGGTTGAGAAGATCCCTGGGTAAGGAGGGGAAAATGACTATCAAGCCCCCAATAAATACAGCATAGTGTCTTGCCCGCCCCCCCCCCCACACACACACACACACTCACGGTTTAACAGTGTCCTGTGCCCTTCTTCACATCACCCCCCCCCCCCCCCCCAACTGTAGTGACCTCTTGACATCACATTCCTCCCCACTTTAGTGTCCTGTACCCCCCCCCCCCCTCCATAGCAGTGTCCTCTGCCACCCTTCACATCATCCCCCACTGTAGTGTCCTGTGCCCTCTGCCCACAGGTGTACCTTAAAGCTTGTGGGCCCCGATGCAAAGGTTAACCTGGGGCTCCCCCCACTACCACCTGAGGCTTCCACCGCGCACCAAGATACTTTCATGTTTCAAGTGGCTAAAACAGTGGGAGGCAACCTTTCAGGAGGTGGAGATCTACCTGAACAGCATGTCGGAGATCAAAGATCACCAGGGGGGGATCACTGCATAAAATTGGTCTGCATGGCTGTCGTCCAAGAGGGAAGCCTCCTCTAAAGATGATGCACAAGAAAGCAGGCAGTTTGCTGAAGATAAGCAGACTAAGGACATGGATTACTGGAACCATGTCCTGTGGTCTGATGAGACCAAGATAAACTTATTTGGTTCAGATGGTGAAAAGCGTGTGTGGGGGCAACCAGGTGAGGAGTACAAAGACAAGTGTGTCTTGTCTACAGTCAAGCATGGTGGTGGGAGTGTCATGGTCTGGGGCTGCATGAGTGCTGCCGGTGTCTTGCCGAGAAAGTTCCCCCGGCGGATAAGGACCCCCCTGTACTGCGCAGTACGAAGGACTATGGAGACGCCGAAAATAGCCGAAGCTGAAAACCTTGAGTCAGCTATACACGGCGCCTGCGCCCTGAGTCCAGGTTCAAGCCCCACCATCCAAGTGGACATAGAGGTACGATAAAAAAGTGCCGAGTTACAGGCACCGTGTACAGCTGATTTACAGCTTTTCAACTTCGGCTATTTCCGGCGGCTCGTACTGCGCAAGCGCTGCGCCTGCGCAGTACAGGGGGGTCCTTATCCGCCGAGGGGAACTTTCTCGGCAGAACACCGGCACTGGAGAGCTACAGTTCATTGAGGGAACCATGAATGCCAACATGTACTGTGACATACTGAAGCAGAGCATGATCCCCTCCCTTCAGAGACTGGGCCACAGTGCAGTATTCCAACATGATAACCACCCCAAACACACCTCCAAGATGACCACTGCCTTGCTAAAGACGCTGAGGGTAAAGGTGATGGACTGGCCAAGCATGTCTCCAGACCTAAACCCTATTGAGCCTCTGTGGGGCATCCTCAAATAGAAAGTGGAGGAGCGCAAGGTCTCTAACATCCACCAGCTCCGTGATGACGTCATGGAGGAGTAGAAGAGGACTCCAGTGGTAACCTGTGAAGCTCTGGTGACCTCCATGCCCAAGAAGGTTAAGGCAGTGCTGGAAAATAATGCTAGTCACACAAAGCATTGACACTTTGGGCCCAATTTGGGCATTTTCCCTTAGGGGTGTACTCACTTTTGTTGCCAGCGGTTTAGATATTAATGGCTGTGTGTTGAGTTATTTTGAGGGGACAGCAAATTTACACTGTTATACAAGCTGTACACTCACTACTTTACAAGTAAAGTGACTGGTATTCTCGGCTCACAGCTAAAAACAACTGACATTGTTCAAAAAAATAAAAATAAAATAATAAATAAATATATATATATATATATATATATATATATATATATATATATATATAAAGATTAGAAAAAATGATTGAAACATAAAAATCATCAGATTTACAAATCTACCCAATAAAAAGAGATGAAGTATCCAATCAGCCTATACACAGGCACGGCCTGGCACCATGTAGTTTGCTGTTGGCAGATCTGATGGACTTCACGGTTACCACTCCAGCAACCGAAGAGTCTTCCCTTCAGCCCTCCCAGGAACCTGATATGACTGTAACAACACAGGTTCCTACACTGGTGGCGGCTGCCACTCCAGTAACCAAAATGTCCTCCCAGCAGCCCTCTATAAATCTATTAGCAATGAATTTACAGGCAGGACCATGGGCTCTTCTTAGGAGAAGAAGTGTAAGAATATCTTTAAGAGCCCCCCAGGTAAACAGATGGTCTTCCCATCAGCCCTCCCGAGGACCAGGTACAGCTACACCAACAGAGGTCCCCACACTGGTGGCGGTTGCCTTTCCAGTAAACAGATGGTCATCAGCCCTCCTGAGGACCAGGTACAGCTTGAAGAAACATTTATAACCTATTGGGGTCTGCCATCTCAGCTATCTGGAGGAAATGGCAATCAGCCCTCCCAGGGACCAGGTATGGCTGTACCAAGACAGGTCCCTGCACCAACGCTTCATCTACTGAGCTCACCTAAAAGGTATTTCCAATTTTTCAGCCACATTTTTTACACCTAATTTATATTTGTTACGTGTTCCCATTCACATAGCATAGCTTTAAGAAAATTGTAAAAATTGCTGCTCACCATTAAAGGTGAAACCCCATGGAGAAAAAAAAAAAGAAACATGACCACCTAAAATTCATACCAGACCTCCTCCTGAGCATGCATCCTGGCAGGCCAGGAAAGAGGGTGAGGCGGGTGAGCATGCACCACCCTTCTTGCCCATACCAGACCACATGCCCTCGACATGGGGAGGTGCCTTGTCAGGGGGGTCTTCCTTTGCAAGGTCCACTCCCCATGTTTGGGGCATGTGGTCCAGTATGGCTCAGGAGTGGAGGGGGTGCACGCTCCTACCCCCATTGTAGGGGCCATGTTTTTTGTTTTTTTCATTTTTTTTGCATGCGATTCCCCCTTTAAAAAGGTGAGCAGCAAACTTTACAATTTTTTTTAAGTTTTACTCTGTGAATGAGAACATATAACAGATATAAAGTAGGTGTTATCCAAATATGGCTGTAAAAGTGGAAATACCTTTTAGGTGAGTGTCAAAGAAGTAGCGCTGGTGCCCCATTCAAGTAGTCACCATTCAGATGCCCATAAAAAACAGCAGAGGCTAACCAACAGACCTGATCTGGTTGCAGATCACTATGAACCTCTCATAGGGGCCATGTGATCCCTTCTTGGCTATGTCCTGGTCTGAGATCACTATGAACATACCATAGGGCCCATGTGATACCTTCCTATGTTCTGCTCGGAGATCACTATGTACCTACCATAGGGTCCATTTGATCCCTTCTTTGCTATGTCCTGGTCTGAGATCACTATGAACCTACCATAGTGACCCCTTCCTGTCCATGTCCTGGTCAGAGATCACTATGAACCTACCATAGGGCCCATGTGATACCTTCCTATGTTCTGCTCGGAGATCACTATGAACCTACCATAGGGTCCATGTGATCCCTTCTTTGCTATGTCCTGGTCTGAGATCACTATGAACCTACCATAGTGACTCCTTCCTGTCTATGTCCTGGTCAGAGATTACTAGAAACCTTCCATAGGGTCCATGTGATCCCTTCTTTGCTATGTACTTGCCGGAGATCACTATGAACCTACCATAGTGAACTCTTCCTGTCCATGTCCTGGTCAGAGATCACTAGGAACCTTCCATAGGGGCCATGTGACCCCTACCTGTCCATGTCCTGGTCAGCGATCACTATGAACCTACCATAGGGCCCACGTTATCCCTTCCTGGTTGGAGATCACTATGAACCTCTCATAGGGGCCATGTGATCCCTTCTTGACTATGTCCTGGTCGGAGATCACTACGAACCTACCATAGGGACCCTTTCCTGTCTATGTCCTGGTCAGACATCACTATGAACCTACCATAGGGCCCATGTGATACCTTCCTATGTCCTGTTTGGAGATCACTATGAACCTACCATAGGGGTCATGAGATCCCCTCCTGTCTATGTTCTGCTCGGAGATCACTATGAACCTACCATAGGGTCCATGCGATCCCTTCTTTGCTATGTCCTGGTCTGAGATCACTATGAACCTACCATATTGCCCCCTTCCTGTCTATGTCCTGGTCAGAGATCACTAGGAACCTTCCATAGGGGCCATGTGACCCCTTCCTGTCCATGTCCTGGTCAGAGACCACTATGAACCTAGCATAGGGCCCATGTGATCCCTTCCTGGTTGGAGATCACTATGAACCTCTCATAGGGGCCATGTGATCCCTTCTTGACTATGTCCTGGTCGGAGATCACTATGAACCTACCATAGGGCCCATGTGATACCTTCCTATGTCCTGTTTGGAGATCACTATGAACCTACCATAGGGGTCATGAGATCCCCTCCTGTCTATGTTCTGCTCGGAGATCACTATGAACCTACCATAGGGTCCATGCGATCTCTTCCTGTCCATGACCTTGTCAGGGATCACTTTGTACCTCCCATAGGGGTCAAGTGATTCCTTCCTGTCTATGTCCTGGTCAGAGCACACTATGAGCCTACCAGAGGGGCCATGATGGCCAAGGTTCCATCACTCATGTCCTATCCAAGATCATATAATACAGACCCTGACTGGTATATATGAATCCCAACTAGGGAAAAGAGATGCCTTATAAAGAGCCAAAAATTTTTTACTACTTTTATCCAAAAAAAAAAAAAAAATCAGCAAACTCCATGAATTGCTTTCTTCTGGGCTAAGCTAGGCTAAAAATCAGATTTCAGTAAAGAAATACAACGCATGACTGTGAAACTGGCTTTTTTTTTTATGCGTGGAGTTCAGCTTTAATTCTGGCTCTGCTTGTTAACCACCACTCTCACCAAACGACATTTAGTTTGATAAAGCATGGTGTGACCTTTACAACTGTCATTCCTTTTTTTTTTTAATGAATATACTCGCTAACACATCCGTTGCATCTCAGTGCTGCTGAACTCCAGTGATGGCTGCACGGCATTGCTCAGGGCGGGTTTCCTGTTGGTGACAACAGTGGACCATGTCTGTGTAAAATGGCCACTTGTTGTCTCCATCAGACGTCTGTGTGACAGGGTGACAACACAGGGGCACACTTGGTAGACAGGGACAGAGCGTTGTCACCTGACTATAGGAAGTTCTGGAATAAGGATCTTCATGGAAGGATCACCAGAATTATTCTAATGAAAGCCTCTGACTTAAAACAACTGAAGTGGCCATTTGAAATGACATGAACACATTAAAGCTGACATGAGACGGAAGTGATTGGATTTACTTAGACTTTAATACTCAGTGCACCCTGGGTACTCCTGCACCGGCGGGGCAGTCCAGGGCGCCGCGGCCTTGAATTATTTTGCTTGATCACCAAACAGATTCGCCATCATTTTACAGATGCAATGCGCTGCAGATACTAGTCCACACCAGAGGGGGGCGCTGTGTGTGAAGGTTAGTGCGCCCTCATGTGTTCAGGAAAGAGAATGCAGAGGGGAGGCACGGCTGGGCAGTTCTCTGCTGTAATTCTGAATCCGTGTGAAGTTTTGTAACGGAAAGCTCTAATGCCGGTTTGGTTTTCGCACCACTCCGCACCGGCGTCACCAAATCCATTCCATCAAACAGCGACAGACACCCGTGCACGCCGTTCAGGTGAGGTCCAGGATCCCGATCAGGGGCCAATGTCTCCGGGTCCATAACTTGGCCTTCCTTCGACGTGCTACAATTATCAAGAGCCAGAGTCCGTTCTGGAGAGGGGGAAGGGGAGACATGGGATGGGGCCAGTAGGGTCTCCTCCTCTGATTGGGGTACAATGTCATTTAAAAGGTCCAGGGGACTCCTCTGGGGTGGGGCTGGTACCAGAGCATGCTGGGAAGCTTCACGTCTAGGAGAATGTTCGGTAAGTGCTTCAAACTGGAGCAGGATCTGTGGAAAAGCAAAAAAAAAAAAAAAAAACAATTTACAGACACGAGAGCCACTCTTAGACTGTGATTGGTTCCTGCAAGTTTACTTTAACCCTTTCACTGCCAGGCTCCGCCTCCTGATTCTCACGTCAAGCGTTCGGAATGTTTTTTTTTTACTATTTTTCACTATTTTTTTGCCATCTCCACAGCATTTCAAGTTTGTAATGGACCTCCCCCAACCATATGTTTTATGAAAGTTAAGGACTCGCAGAATCAAAAGATGGCGATGATGACTGTGTACACGCCGTGATAGCCAAGTATTTATCAAAGCTAGATTGTCAATAAAAATCCTCTAAAATGAAAGTATTTAAATCATTAGGGTTACAGATTTGTGATCCCTGTACCCCTGCCCCCCGGTGACTTCCAGTGTTATCCCTGTACCCCCAGTGTGATTCCTGTACCCTCCGTGAATTCCAGTGTGATCCTTGTACCCTCAGTGTGATCCCTGTATCTTCCATGACTTCCAGTGTGATCCCTGTATCTTCCATGACTTCCAGTGTGATCCCTGTACCCCCAGAGTTCCCAGTGCCTTCCAGTGTGATCCCTGTACCCCCAGAGCCTTCCAGTGTGATCCCTGTACCCCCAGAGCCTTCCAGTGTGATCCCTGTACCCCCAATGTTTCCAGTGTGATTCCTGAACCTCCAGTTTTCCCAGTGCCTTGCAGTGTGATCCCTGTACTCCCAATGTTTCCAGTGTGATCCCTGTACCCCTGGTGTTCCCAGTGCCTTCCAGTGTGATCCCTGTACTCCCAATGTTTCCAGTGTGATCCCTGTACCCCTGGTGTTCCCAGTGCCTTCCAGTGTGATCCCTGTACCCCTGGTGTTCCCAGTGCCTTCCAGTGTTATCCCTGTACCCTTAATGTCTTCCAGTGTGATCCATATACGCCCAGTGTTCCCAGTATCTTCCAGTATGATCCCTCTACCCCCCAGTTTTCCCACCGTCTTCTAGTCTGTCCCCAGAGTTACTGTCAGAAAGACAGTACTGGAGCATGCTCCTCTACTCCTGTCTCCTAGTGAGACCTGCACTAAATAATTACTGGGCACACATTTTTAAAACTGAAGTCACCATCAGCTTACAACTGAAGCTATACACTGTGAAAAACTCTCTGATAGTCCCTCAATGGGAGGCCTAGTCAACAGCTTCCTGCCCAACATCTGGGAAACAATTGTCACCTGAGCAGCAGTTGAATCCAAGCAGCTGCTGGCCGGGCCATATATTCATACATACTCATCCTTTCCTTCTCTGCTCCAGTCAGCCAAGGGTAGCAAAGAAAATGCCCAGTACTTTGGGGTGTTGAGGAGCACATGACCCCTTCTATGTGACAGTATTGGTGCAGTGAGTGAGTGCTCGGCACTCTGTAAGCTCCAGCAGGAAATTCAACTAGAGCTTTACACAGGCTTTCTATTTCTTACTCCCAGCAGTTGGGGAGTGAAAAGGAAGCTGCGGGGGCTGGGATTAAAGTGTACCTCTTGCTTTGTCTCATCTGCAAGGGAAGCAGACCAGGCACGAATTCAGATGCTGCTAACAATCACTTTCCTTGAAGGAGGAGCAGAGGCGTGTCTTGTGTATGTATTTCGTGCTGCCTGTACATGCGACGGTGCATGTGATGCGGTATACATGCATGTTATCCCTAGAACAGACAGGACATCTAGTCCCGGGGAGTGTAGTGATGAGGTTATGACTCTGTCTGTGATCCCTGACCGGGAACTGATGGGATCGGTGCAGAGGAAGGAGCAGCTTGCAGCGGTGCAAGGCTGGCAACGTGTGTCTGGATCGTTCTGGAAGTGATCAGTTCTCACCCTGTGATATGTTTGTCTTCACCATGTTTATAAAAAAAATACACACGGCTTTAGTAAAACTATGAGCCTCACCTTCCTGGCTTTGTCCATCACCGGGCCTGTGGGTCCTCCGCTTAGTTTTTGCAGGTTGCATCTCACTACGGCCAACATGTGGTCATGTGACAACAAGTCAGAGGTCATGAGGGAAGCGATAGCACACATGGAGCGCTGCAAGAAAATACAACCTGGATTATAGATTGACCCAACATTTCGAACACACAGCAGTTCAGTATGGATGAATGAAGCAGCGCAAAGCTGGAATCAACTTTAGTGTTTCAACACATTAGAGAACACTTCACACTAGCACCTCTTGAATGTTACGCCCCCTTCTGGGGCTTAAGTGTAGATGCCCCAACTGGGGGTGAAATGTGGCTGTAGGTAGCGCTGGTGTGGAGCGTTCTCTGATGTGCTAAAAAGAAATAAATTGATTCACCTTTCCAGAACAGCGATGTGCAGCTCCATTCATACGCTCATTCATTGTGCTAATCTGTGCTGATGGGGAGGCTCTGGTGTGATGTAACCCATGTATAGGGGCGACTCTGATGTCATTGGGGGCCTTTGACCTGAAGGGAGAAACCTGATGTCAGGGGGAAAACCTCTGATATGATGAGGGGCTTCTGACATAAAGTTGAGCTCTGATGTGATGGGAGGACCTCTGATATGATGGGAGGGGGGCCTCAGATGTGATGTGATGGGAGGACCTCTGATGTGATAGGGGGATCTCTGATATGATGGGAGGGGGGCCTCAGATGTGATGGGGGGACCTCTGATGTGATAGAGGGATCTCAGATGTAATGGGAGCTCTGATGTGAAGGGGGGACATCTGATGTGATAGGGGGACTTCTGATGTGAAGGGGGGGCTCTGGTGTTATGGAGGGGGGCCTCATATAATGGGAGGGGACCTCTGATGTGATGACCTCTGATGCGATAGGGGGATCTCTGATGTGATGTGATGGGAGCTCTGATGTGAAATGGGGGGGGGATCTGATGTGATAGGGGACCTCTGATGTGATGGGGGACCTCTGATGTGATGGGAGGGGGGCTCTGATGTTATGGAGGGACATCTGATGTATGGAGGGGGGGATCTCTGATGTGATGGGAGGGGGACCTCTGATGTGATGGAGGGACCTTTGATGTGATGGAGGGACCTTTGATGTGATGGAGGGACCTCTGATGTGATGGGGGGGGGGGGAACTCTGATCTGATGGGGGGGGGAACTCTGATCTGATGGGGGGGGAACTCTGATCTGATGGGGGGGGGAACTCTGATCTGATGGGGGGGGGAACTCTGATCTGATGGGGGGGGGGACTCTGATCTGATGGGGGGGGGGAAACTCGGGGGGGGGGACTCTGATCTGATGGGGGGGGGAACTCTGATCTGATGGGGGGGGGGGACTCTGATCTGATGGGGGGGGGAACTCTGATCTGATGGGGGGGGGGGGGGGACTCTGATCTGATGGGGGGGGGGAAACTCGGGGGGGGGGACTCTGATCTGATGGGGGGGGGGACTCTGATCTGATGGGGGGGGGGGGGACTCTGATCTGATGGGGGAGGGGGGGGACTCTGATCTAATGGGAGGACCTCTGATGTGATAAGAGGGACCTCTGATGTGATGGGGGGGATCTCTGATGTGATGGGGGGGGATCTCTGATGTGATAGGGGGGGGGGACCTCTGATGTGATAGGGGGGGAAACTCGGGGGGGGGACTCTGATCTGATGGGGGGGGGGGGGACTCTGATCTGATGGAGGGGGAACCTCTGATGTGATAGGGGGGGGGGACCTCTGATGTGATGGGGGGGGGGACCTCTGATGTGATGGGGGGGGGACCTCTGATGTGATATGGGGGGGACCTCTGATGTGATGGGGGGGACCTCTGATGTGATGAGGGGGGGACCTCTGATGTGATAGGGGGGGGACCTCTGATGTGATAGGGGGGGGACCTCTGATGTGATAGGGGGGGGACCTCTGATGTGATAGGGGGGGACCTCTGATGTGATAGGGGGGGACCCCTGATGTGATAGGGGGGGGACCTCTGATGTGATGGGGGGGACCTTTGATGTGATGGGGGACCTCTGATGTGATGGGAGGGGGGCTCTGATGTTATGGAGGGACATCTGATGTATGGAGGGGGGGATCTCTGATGTGATGGAGGGACCTCTGATGTGATGGAGGGACCTCTGATGTGATGGAGGGACCTCTGATGTGATGGGGGGGGGGACTCTGATCTGATGGGGGGGGAAACTCTGATCTGATTGGGGGGGAACTCTGATCTGATGGGGGGGGAACTCTGATCTGATGGGGGGGGAACTCTGATCTGATGGGGGGAACTCTGATCTGATGGGGGGGGGGGGGACTCTGATCTGATGGGAGGACCTCTGATGTGATGGGGGGGATCTCTGATGTTATAAGAGGGATCTCTGATGTGATAGGGGGGGGGGACCTCTGATGTGATAGGGGGGGAAACTCGGGGGGGGGACTCTGATCTGATGGGGGGGGGGGACTCTGATCTGATGGAGGGGGACCTCTGATGTGATGGGGGGGGGGGACCTCTGATGTGATAGGGGGGGGGACCTCTGATGTGATGGGGGGGGGGGACCTCTGATGTGATATGGGGGGGACCTCTGATGTGATATGGGGGGGACCTCTGATGTGATGAGGGGGGGACCTCTGATGTGATGAGGGGGGGACCTCTGATGTGATAGGGGGGGGACCTCTGATGTGATAGGGGGGGACCTCTGATGTGATAGGGGGGGACCCTCTGATGTGATAGGGGGGGGACCTTTGATGTGAATGGGGGGGGGGCTCTGATATATAGTGGAGCTCTAATGTGATGAGGGACCTCTGATGGGTGGGGATGTCATCTAGATGGTTGTGTATATCATCCCATTGATGACTAACATTTACATATTTCACACTGTAGACTGAGGTACCTCCAGATTTTGTATAGTTGTAAAGGGTGCTGCGACCATAAAGGTTGAGAAACACTGAATTGGGAAACATTGCCCTGACTTGTGTGGGAGGAACACACAAAGACGCAGAGAAAGTGGCACCGGCAGCTGGTAGGTCTACAGTGGCATGACCTCGGACTGGCAGTGAAGTACTGAGTCCTCTATGAACAGATAAATGCAGCCAGCAATCCCCCAACCATTGGGAAACGGGATGCCGGAGTCCCCTGTTGTACTTCTATGATTATATACATAGAGAGGGGATTGGGTGACATGAAAAGGGATTCTCAGAGGTGCAGTTCCCCGTCTTCTCCTCACCAGTTTCACACAAGCGTTGTCATCTTCCAGCGAGCGATTTAACATCTCAAAGACGACCTCACAGTTCAGGAGAGAGCATCTGAGGGAAGCAGAACAGGATCACATTTATGAAAACACATTTGACAAATTACAGGTCAACTCCACCTTGTAATAACATTTCAGTTTCTGGGAGGGGGAGGGGTGTAGTGTATTGAACCCCCCTAGCTCCCTGGTTCTCAACCTGTAGGAGGGGGCATTATCTCACCAGCGGAGTCCACGGTAGATTTACTGTCAGCAACCATGCAATATTAAAAACACAAACTTTTATGACTGGCTGTGATAAAATAATTGACAAGACAGGCCACCATTATTGGTTCCGACAGATCAGGAAAGAGAGAATTAGTACAGTGCGATCGCTGGGCAGCCCTACTAATCAGAATGCACATCCTGCGTATGTAAATCGGTAAACATGGCCGACCCCGATTTATACATTTATAAATGCAAAATTAGAAACGGTTTTGTTTTATTAGAGCGATCATATCTGCATCTTATACCCGCGCTGCTCATTGAAGGGTATGTGCAGCATGTAGAACAGTCCACCCTCTTAGCCCTCTGTACATATGCGTCCATGGGTGACCGAGCTGTCAAACACACTCAAGATCGATGGCTGGTGAGACTGGCTCCTGATCGTGTGACCACTGTGACAGCCAATCACAGGGGGCAGGGATGCCCGGACAGTGGTGGAGAAGGGGACAGACACATGAACGGATCACCCTGCAGGGAAAGCCGGAGAGATGGGGGGGGGGGAGCTGGCAGTGCTACAGGGGGAACAATAAGGCAGCACGGTACAGGATGAATCGGCAGTATCATAGTTACATAGTAGGTGAGGTTGAAAAAAGACACAAGTCCAACCTATGTGTGTGATTATGTGTCAGTACAGTGGAACCTCGGTTTGCGAGTAACGCGGTTAACGAGCGTTTCGCAATCCGAGCACTGTATTTCTAAAAATCCTAACTCGGTTTGCGAGTGTTGTCTCACAAAACTAGCAGGATTCAGGCCAAAAGCGGTGTGCAGTACCGCTTTTGGCCTGAAGTGGGGGGGGGGGGGGGGCGCCGGAGCCGAACAGCACAGATCGTCGGCGTTTGGAAATGCACAGAAAGGTCCGAGGACAGTTCGGCTGACCTCGGCAAACCTCGGGAAGGCTCGTGAACTGAGTCTTTCCGAGGTTTGCCAAGGTCAGCCGAAGTGTCCCTTGGGCCTTTTCGGCCGTTTCTGAGGCTCTCCGGCGCCTCCCTGCCTCTGGCCGCATGCGGTATTGCATCCCTTTGGAGTCAATGCAGAACAAATTATTTTCGTTTCCATTGACTTCAATGGGAAAACTCGCGAGTACTCTGGATTATGAGCATACTCCTGGAACGGATTATGCTCGTAATCCGAGGTTCCACTGTATTACATTGTATATCCCTGTATGTTGTGGTCGTTCAGGTGCTTATCTAATAGTTTTTTTTTTAACTATCAATGTCCCCGCTGAGACCACCGCCTGTGGAAGGGAATTCCACATCCTTGCCGCTCTTACAGTAAAGAACCCTCTACGCAGTTTAAGGTTAAACCTCTTTTCTTCTAATTGTAATGAGTGGCCACGAGTCTTGTTAAACTCTCTTCTGCGAAAAAGTTTTATCCCTATTGTGGGGTCACCAGTACAGTATTTGTAAATTGAAATCATATCCCCTCTCAAGTGTCTCTTCTCCAGAGAGAATAAGTTCAGAACTCGCAACCTTTCCTCATAACTAAGATCCTCCAGACCCTTTATTAGCTTTGTTGCCCCTCTTTGTACTCGCTCCATTTCCAGTACATCCTTCCTGAGGACTGGTGCCCAGAACTGGACAGCATACTCCAGGTGCGGCCGGACCAGAGTCTTGTAGAGCGGGAGAATTAGCGTTTTATCTCTGAAATTGATCCCCTTTTTAATGCCAATATTCTGTTTGCTTTGTTAGCAGCAGCTTGGCATTGCATGCCATTGCTGAGCCTATCAGTATCAGTGCTCCCGACAGTGGTCAGCTGAACGAACCTCCCTAAAGCGACAACACGGCTGAGCTAGAAGGGGTTAAAGATGTACATCTCTTTAAAAGGAAAAAAAAAAAAAAAAAAAAAAAAAGACAGGTTCCCTTTAATTCTCTGTGCGGCGACTTTAACCTTGACTGTAGTGTGTGTGCGGATTTCCTGTCAAGATGAATCTGTCAGAGGAGCTCCGTCCCGGCAGGGTCACCACTCACCCCCTGATGAAGTGCTGCACCTCGTCTTGTGTCAGGAACGCTCTGTCCCCCCGGGTCACCGTCAGAACCAGCTGAGCCTCTTGTAGACAATCGCCGGGGTGAGACGGCTCCACTCTGTGCAGGGAGAAGAGAAAGAGGTCAGTCCGATCGATGAGGCATCAACTGGTACATACCCTACAGACTGAGACCAGGGAGGTGGGGGAGGGGGGGGGAGAGAGGGGTACATACTGCCCTTTTATCAGAACGCCAAGTGCAAATGTCAAGTCTGAAAAAAAAATGCCACCGGGGGCCCTACAATGAGAAGGAACTGCTACTTTTATATAGAATATCTATATATCTCTATCATATATATATATATATATATATATATATATATATATATATATATATATATATATATATATATATATAGAGAGAGAGAGAGAGAGAGAGAGAGAGAGAGATAGATAGATAGAGAGATAGATATATATAGAGAGAGAGAGAGAGATATATATCTATATATAGATATATATATTTGCACCGATACCACTTTTTAAGGCCGAGTACAAGTACCAATACTTTTTTCCCCAAGTACTCGCTGATACTTTTTTTTTATGTCATGTGACAGTGGACTGTGTCAGTCGTTTTTTTTATTTTCTAATTTTTTTTTTTTACAATTGTATTTTTTAAAAAAAATTTTTTTTTTTTTTTTACAATACTTTCTAGGGCTGAAACAACTAATCGATTAAACCGACAACTAATCGATTATGAAATTGATTACTATTTTCATAAATCGATTAATCGGCCAGTAACATAATGAGGTTAAAAAAAAACTAAAATTATCCCTTTATAGTACAAAAAGAGCAAATAATCGCTACTGTAAATATTACTTTCACAGTTCTACAGTAAAAAAAAAAAAAAAAAAAAAAAAAAGAACCCCCTACAGTAGTGATTATTTGCTGTTTTTGTACTATAAAGGGCTAATTTTAGTTTTTTTAACCCCCATTATGTTACTAAACGTCTTAGACCTGGTTCACATCTATGTGTTTTTTGGTACTTTTTGCAGAAACGCACTACAGTTCATTTACATGATTTCCTATGGGACACGTTCACATCGATGCTTTTTTCAGCCGCTGCGTATTTGGAAAGGGTCAGGGACTTTTTTTTTTTTTTTTAACTCAAAACGGTGCTTTTTTGGTTCAATATACTTCAATGGAGAAGCTGCAGAAAAGCATATAATGCGTTTTTGCAGCAATTTGTGTTTTTTATTCAACTCCAACAACAAGTTGGCCAAAAAAAAAAAATGCAAAAACGCAAATCACAGCAAAATCACGTGCGCAAAAATCAAAATCACGCACAGCAAAAAGCACTTCAGAAACAGATCAAAAGCAAACTGCACAGGTGTGTACCGAGCCTTATGCTGGCGACACCGATCAATTTTCAGATGAGAATATTCATACCAAAAATCTTTGTACATTCCCTGAATGAAAGAATGTGGTTTGAAATTTTTACTTGTTTTTAACATTCTGTTTTTAAAAAGAATGTCATTTCTGAACGAAAACCACATACATGGTCTAAAAATTCCTTCGACCAAAAAGTTTTCTATTATTTCCAAATTTTCCTGTCACTGTGGTTGAAAATGAACGTCAATTTGACCCCCACTAACTATTAGAAAATTGAACAAACTTAAAATGAAATTTGTTTTGAAGGAAGACATTGTTTGTTTTTGTTTTTTAAATAAAAAAAATTTGATGTCTGAGTCTGATGATATTTACCAGATTCACCCTTTAATAGTATATACAGTATATCTCCTCCTCTAATAGTATATACAGTATATCTCCTCTAATAGTATATACAGCATATCTCTCCTCTAATAGTATATACAGCATATCTCTCCTCTAATAGTATATACAGCATATCTCTCCTCTAATAGTATATACAGTATATTTCCTCCTCTAATAGTATATACAGTATATCTCCTCCTCTAATAGTATATACAGTATATCTCCTCTAATAGTATATACAGCATATCTCTCCTCTAATAGTATATACAGCATATCTCTCCTCTAATAGTATATACAGCATATCTCTCCTCTAATAGTATATACAGTATATTTCCTCCTCTAATAGAATATACAGTATATCTCCCCTCTAATAGAATATACAGTATATCTCTCCTCTAAAAGTATATATAGTATATCTCTCCTCTAATAGTATATACAGCATATCTCTCCTCTAATAGTATATACAGTATATCTCCTCTAATAGTATATACAGTATATCTCTCCTCTAATAGTATATACAGTATATCTCCCCTCTAATAGAATATACAGTATATCTCTCCTCTAAAAGTATATATAGTATATCTCTCCTCTAATAGTATATACAGCATATCTCTCCTCTAATAGTATATACAGTATATCTCTCCTCTAATAGTATATACAGTATATCTCTCCTCTAATAGTATATACAGTATATCTCCTCTAATAGTATATCTCTCCTCTAATAGTATATACAGTATATCTCCCCTCTAATAGAATATACAGTATATCTCTCCTCTAAAAGTATATATAGTATATCTCTCCTCTAATAGTATATACAGCATATCTCTCCTCTAATAGTATATACAGTATATCTCTCCTCTAATAGTATATACAGTATATCTCTCCTCTAATAGTATATACAGTATATCTCCTCTAATAGTATATACAGTATATATCTCCTCTAATAGTATATACAGTATATCTCTCCTCTAATAGTATATACAGTATATATCTCCTCTAATAGTATATACAGTATATCTCCTCTAATAGTATATACAGTATATCTCTCCTCTAATAGTATATACAGTATATCTCCTCTAATAGTATATACAGCATATCTCTCCTCTAATAGTATATACAGCATATCTCTCCTCTAATAGTATATACAGTATATCTCCTCTAATAGTATATACAGTATATCTCTCCTCTAATAGTATATACAGTATATCTCCTCTAATAGTATATACAGTATATCTCTCCTCTAATATTATATATAGTATATCTCCTCTAATAGTATATATAGTATATCTCCTCTAATAGTATATATAGTATATCTCCTCTAATAGTATATATAGTATATCTCCTCTAATAGTAAACGAATGAATGTGTGACTTGTATAGCGCTACCTATGCGAACTGAATTGCCTCAGGGTGCTTTTTTACCGCCGGTGTCCATCTGTGGTATAGTGCGGTCCTTTACCCCGAAGGGTCCCGACGCGCTTACAAACACATACATATATTTTGGCCAATTTTTAGACAGTCTCTAATTAACCTACCAGCATGTCTTTGGAGTGTGGGAGGAAACCAGAGTACCTGGAGGAAACCCACGCAGAGAGAACATGCAAACTCCAGGCAGATAGTGTTGTGAAGGAATGTGATGTAGATAATAATCATAGTAATCTGAAAATGTCTATTTTCTTATGTGTATACATATTTTTCTCCTTACTCATTATATAAGTATACAGGTTTGCTTTGTTCCTATATTTTCTCAAGATGGCGGGTACCCCCTACATCCCACACATCAGAAGAACGCGGAACAAGATAAAACCAAAGATCAGCCAGACCTCGTTATGAACATTCTCCATTTTCTTTTTCTATCTTAACCAATGAGATGTACCTATTAGACTAACATAGCAATGACGTATTTGTGTGTATAAAACATTAACACCGCCTTGAATAAATTAGAAGTGTAAGGAGTAACAGAGCTGAGCGTGTCTCAGAGTGTTTACTTTTATATGCATGCATATCCACACTTTTCAATTAGAGACAGTAGCAGATAACCTTGGGCTCGATTGGAGCTCTTAATCATTTCCATAACAGATGGTGCCGAAACCCGGGACCTCAGGCTACAGTCGAAGTTATACCGCGACAAGCATTCGGGCGTTAACTGATTGATGAGAGTGGGGTCTTTGCGCAGCCCTAACAGTACCGGTGAGTTTGATTTATATTCTTACCACTGTACGACTTTCTTATCTTTCGGTTGACGGCTGGATTCTGTCGGTATGCTGAGACTGTCTCAAAAGCAGGTAACTCCTCGCCTGAGGTTGTTTAACGAACCTGCCAATGGGTTTCTGCTGACTGTATTTGTTCACTGTCTGCCATTCTTTGGGCTACGAAACTCAGCAGTCTAAAAGTGCTACATGTGTGAATGTGTGGTCTCATCTCCAGATGAGCTTTCGGCCTCTGGGATAAGATTGTTTCCCTTGTGGCAAACGTTTATAGACGGGTTACTCTGGGTTCGATGAACCTTTGAGGGTTATCTCAGCTGCTGGCTTTGCAGTCTGAAAGTGTTACAGAAGTCTCACCCCAAGAAGAGTTGTCGGCCTCTTGGTGTAGAGCTGTAGAAAAAACGTCTATAAACGGGTTTATTTTTGCAGGGTAGTCTGCCCTTGTGGTTATCTTAGCCTGCTGAGGCTTTACGGTTCAGAGAGTGGCAGGTGTAATGTCCTGTCCTGAGTGTATTTGTGATTTACTGTTTGCTATACACGAGAGGGGTTGGGGAGGGGGGGCTGCCCGGGGGATCTGTTGGGTTGCGGGCCGTTGCTCCTCACTACCCCTGATGTGTTTGTTCTTGTTCTGAGATTAACCGTACATTAGTCTTAAGTGTCCCCACCGAAGGAATTTTTGATAAAGAACGCTGAGAAAAATATTAACTCCTTGGTTGTATGTATTCCCCTCTCAAGCCGTTAGCCGAGAAACAGAAAGTGATATTGTAAAGAAAGTGATATTGCAAAGAAGAAGATGTTGAAATAGTTAAAGTTGAAAGAAGTGGCGAAAGTTATGTTGCTGAAGAAACAGGGAGAAAAATCCTTTGTGATAAAGAAAATTGGATAAAGGAAGTTAAGAAAGATGGCGATTGTATTATGTATGTGTATCACAGAGCTGATGATATGTAGGAACTTGAAACAAAGGAGGGGAGGGACAGCACTGCCCTCCGTCTAACAACCACTCCTTTCTCACCACCCAAGCACAACCCACTGTGACAACTCAGCCCGGCGGCCATCTTAGTGCACCCATGCCTTCACTTTCTACCCAGTCCAGTGCACTTCCTGCCGGCGACCATCTTGGTACACCCAGTAAGCTTAAACAGCCTGTACCCAGCCCTCCCTGTTTTAAACCAAGATGGTTCATACCACACACCTGTCTTCCCCAATACGGGAGCATCACATTCCCAGGCCGGATATGTTAATGATGAAGAAGCATCTGAGTGGGAAGCCCAACAGCAGGCAGCAAGGCCACCCACTGATTTAACCCCCAATCCGGCTCCGGACTCTCAGTTCCGAGAGGATCTCAAACACATGCTGGCAACCGTAAGGAACAGTGCCTCTTTTCAGCCCCCGCCCCAACAACAGTCTTGGTTACCAGAAGGGGCACCAGTGATGTATGCCACTTTTACTCTATCACAAGCAGCGGCCTTAGTGACAAGTCTGCCTGACCCAGAGAAGCAGCCAATTCCCTTCTACCACAGGATAGTGCAGATACAAGAAACTTACTCAGCTGTCTGGAGAGACTTGATCAGCCTATGCCAAATCAAAGCAGGATATGTCTTTTGGCCAGTCATGCAGACGGCCTTCAATGATGCCTGCCTGACAAGTGCCACTTCCTACACCTCAGGCGTGGAGTTCTGTGCACAACTCCACGACTGGGCAAAGGAGAAGTTGACGGATCAGAAGACCACAATCCAAGATATTACCCAAGATAAAAGGGGAGTCTGAAGAAGTATCATACTAAACTCGTACAGGCCTTTGATGATCTGAGTTTCTCCCACTATGAAAAGAGACACACACGTTTCCTGCGTGGGAGTGGATGGGGTGCTCCGCTCCAGTCCATTTGTAGAGCCACTCCAAGTGGGGACATTTCCTGATTTGCTTGCCAGATTTGTGGTGCCCTCTACATGTCCCTGAATCTACTAGGAGCTGATGTGTTGTCCGGACTACAGGCCTCAATCAGGACACGCCTGAAGGGGGGATGAAGTTACACACTCCCCTATCTTTAGAAGACTCATCTGCTTTATGTTCTCTGCCTCTCCTGATGACACTTAATGAAGCAAAAACTTCAAGTTCAATACTGCAGGAAGTACTTGACAGAATCCCTGCGTGCCTATGGTCCACAGGACCGGAAGACAACGGTCACTTAAAGGTGCCACCAGTTTCAGTCAAGCTAAAAGAGGGCGCTTCATTGCCCCGGAAACCACAATAACCCCAAGAAGAGAATCCTAAAAAGAGAACCAGGTACCTACTGTGGATGCCTTTGACTGCAAAGTACCTCACAGAGGTGGACCTTACAAACGTTTTCTTCAGTGTCCACCCTCACCCCTCCTGCTGGTACCTTTTCGCATTCATCCACGGAAAGAAACGGCAACATACCTAAACAGTTGTGCCACAAGGGGCACAGAACTTTCCAAGCCAGTTTGCAAAAGCTATGGCTATCATCCTTGACACATGACAAGAGGAACACCCGGAAGTGATTCTCTTCCAACGTGTTGATGACCTTCTCCTTTGTGCAGCTGACTTACCCCCTGTTGAACTCACCTCAGAAAGCCTGTTGTGCTATCTTGCCAACCAGGGCTGCAGAGCCTCAAAGCCCAAATTGCAGTGGTGCTCAACACCTGTCATTTTCCTTGGACTAATTTCCGAGTGCAGAGCATGGATTCCAGAAGCCTTCCTACTGATGCTCTGCAATCAGACCCTTCCAGATGTCTCCTGAAGAAATATCTAAAGTTTGAAGCCTTTAAGTGCGCCACCCCCGGCGCTAGGGCTCCCAGCCTACGGCAAAACGCTCAAGTTCTTTGTATCCGAACGTCTGGGACATGCTGCAGGTGTACTCACCGAATCACACGGCATCAGCCTACGCCCTGTAGGATATTATTCCTGTCGACTGGATGTGGTAGCAAGAGGAGGCCTATTGTGTCTGTGAGCTGGCTTTGCTACACAAGCCTTGCTTGACAAAACTTTGAACTTGGTTCTCGGACACTGCCTCGTTCTGCTTGCTCCCCATGACGTTGTTGCCATATTCAACCAAGATCCAGCCGAAACACTAGTCTACTACCAGACACTTGAGACTCCTGTGTTCCCTCCTACTGGACAGCATTACTCTATTACGTTGTCAAACACTGAACCCTACCACCCTTCTTCCACTTCTCGAGGGGGGAAAGGAGGAGGAGGAGTAGAGTCTTGACTTGTTACCCCATGACCACACAGGACACGCGGTCACCACTGAAAACACTGTTCTACAAGCTGAAGCCTTACCACTGGTGATGTCTGCACAGGAGGCAGAGCTGTAAGCACTTACTACAGCATATAAATGGGCAGAGGGAAAAAGAGCCAACATTCATATGGACTCAAGATATGCTTTCAGCATTGCCCATGATTATGGTGTTATCTAGGACAGAGGATTCCTGATGGCTGCAGGAACACTTGTGAAAACTTGATCGATGCCTTGCTTCTCACAACCCAAGTGACTATTATGAGTAAAAGCACACGACAAAATGAACTCAAAGGAAGCTTAAGGCAATCATCGAGCCAATACAGCTGCCAAACAGACAGCTGGTGGTCCACGGGAAGTGGACAGCAGGGTGGTAGAAGAAGACCACCCCATGCTTACCTTACAGACTTTCCCAGTGGACAGAGTTTATCTAAAAGAACTACAGGAAACAACAAGTCCGGATAAGAAGGAAAGCTGGAAACGGAGAGGAGGAACTCTCAGAAATGGACTATTCGAGTGCAACAAGAAGCCTTGTCTACCCAGGAGTATGTACCCAGCCGTGGTGCAATGGGCACATGGAGCTGCCCACTTGACAAAGACTTTTATGAACTCTCTTATCAACAAGTGTTGCACCAAGAGTTACTCCACTGACCGACAGCTTCTGCAGATCATGCATTATCTGCACCAAATGTAACCCAGGATGCACAGAAGAAGCACAGAAGAAGCACCTGGCAAAAGCCCTATACCCCATTCCAGAGGATGCAAATTGATCATTCTCAAGTGCCAAGAAGTGGCAGATTCGAATACGCCCTAGTGGAAGTGGTCATGACTGCCAGGACCACAGCTAAGAAACTACTGAGTGAGATAGTATGTAGATTTGGGGTCCCAGAGGTGATATTGAGAGATCAGGGCCCAGCCTTAACAGCAACCCTTACTAAAGAGATTTGGGCAGCACTGGGGGTTCAGTTGGCACTACACATCCCATACCACCCTCAAAGTAGCGGGAAGGTAGAAAGGATGAATGGGACACTAAAAACAGGATGTTAAAGATGGCCCAAGAGACTAACATGAGTTGGCCAGACAGTTAGCCCATTGCCCTGTTCAGTGTCAGACACACCCCCAGGGGAAACATGCCCTATCCCCTTATGAAATTTTGTTTGGTTCAGCTCCCAGACTTGGTTGTTACTTTCCACAACAGTTACAGTTACAGTCTGATGTGTTGACTAATTATGTAACCATTTTATCACGAGAATTAACCTGAATGCATGTCCAGGTGTTTTCTTCCATTCCAGATCCTGAATTAAATACAGGAACACATCAACTACTGTCTGGAGATACTTGAGCCAAGTTATGATGGTCCATTCCAAGTTTTGCTGACCACAGCCACCTCAGTCAAGTTGGCCAGGAAGAACACCTGAATGCACGCTTATCACTGCAGGAGAGCGTGTTTTCGGGTGCTGCATATCCTTTTTCTGTTTGATCTAGGGGGGAGGGGCCCAGGAGGTGGCCATCACAAAAATGATAACATAATTACGTTTTGGTGTAACTTCAGGTACACATGTGACCACATTTACCTTAGATTACTGTGACATAGTACCTTGTCCGTTTGACCCTTCATGGTGATGCCATTGGTACAGTGATATCCCTGACGGTAAGGACATATATGTATGCCACACAGACAGTTACTGGGGACAGAGTTGTGGTTTCTGTGGGGGCCAGTGGGTTGGAACACAGGGCCAGACTGGGTGACCACAGAGTGCATTAGACAAAAAAGATGAAAATAGAAAGCCCCCATATCCTAACCAAAGATACCCCTGATACATGCACTGACCCAACACACAGTCAGAGGAGGAAGCGAGCAGCTCTCTCCGGAAGCTTTGATCCTCATGTATACATACATGTCATAGGGGTTACAAGGGGGGTCCCTGATGAATTTAAAGCCAGGGATCAGGTAAAAGCTGGTTTTGAGTCTTTGATCCCCATAACAACTGTCAGCAAGAATGTAGATTGGATTAACTACATGTCATGGTTATGCAATAGAGTTTGTCGATCAGCATACCTGTCTCCATGTGTTCATCTCTAGAGACCAGCTGACCCTCACCAGACTGCTTTTGTAACCTCTCCTATAAGCATGGCCCCACCCCAGGCCCTATCAGGGAACCCTATATTAACCTGTGCACTGCAAGCCAGCAGTGCTGATCAACCACTGTGTGTTAGCCTCTGTGTGTACTTGCTATGTTTCCTACATCTGATTTCTGTTACCGACTTTGGCCTGTTCCCGGCCATCCCTGTTTGCCTGTGACCCTGATGTTCCAGCCAGCTCCCTCCTTCCTCTTCTCCTGTAGTCTACCGTGAGCGTGAGCTGTGAGACCCTGGGGGCCGCGACCTGGAGCCAGACTGCAGCGCAGTCCATCCTCACCACTAGAGGCTCTGGTGAACACCTGCTGGCTCTTAGACTCCGCGCCCTGGGGAATCTATGCTCTAGCTCCCAGTGGGATCTGTGTCAGTGATCCAGTAGACCTGCTTCCTGAACCTCCCAGGGTACAATCCGCAGCAGTCAGCCGTAGGGTCCACTACCTTGCGGTGCACTCCTGATCCCAACGGTGTGCATCTGTCACCCAGCCTCTAGGTGACATGACACTACACATATTATAACCAACAGAGATTTGTAAATTACTCTAAAGATGCCCTCCAGGGAATTGCTGACCAGTTAGCCCCCACTTCCTACATGACATTCCAGGACCGGATGGCCTTAGAAATGGTGCTAGCTGGGAAAGGAGGTGTTTTGTAAAATCATAGGAAAAAACGGGAACCTGTTGTACATACATTCCTGATAATATTGGCCCAAATGGTAAGGTTACTCTAGCTATAAAGAAATTAGAAGATCTGTCACTGGAGTTGAAGAAGAACTCAGGTATCACAGACCCATGGGACCAATACTTTAGCTGGATGAGTGGGTGGCAGAAGGTGCTCGTCCAGATACGGGTAAGGGTATTAATAATCCTGGTTCTTTTAGCCCTGATTGTATGCTGTATTCTACCTTTCGTAAAAAGTTAATGAACAAGGCTGTAGACAATAGCACACCTACATTTCTCCACCAAGAAGAAGAGGACCTCCTTATGATGGAAGATGACAAACCCTTCACTCCTCTACAGTCACTCCCTGTCCATAATCTCACAATCCTATAGGGTTATAGGGATAGATAGCGCCTGACTGCACCTCTCCAGCTGTATCGAGGAGGGAAGTGAACAGTTACTGCCCAATTCTATATACAGCCTAAAAGAGTTGCTGAGGAGAAGGGCCAGGCCAAAGTGGGACCTTTAGTATTAGGGACAGAAAAGAGAAAATAGTCATTTTAGGGGGGATTGTGAAGGAATGTGATGTAGATAATAATCATAGTAATCTGAAAATGTCTATTTTCTTATGTGTATACATATTTTTCTCCTTACTCATTATATAAGTATACAGGTTTGCTTTGTTCCTATATTTTCTCAAGATGGCGGGTACCCCCTACATCCCACACATCAGAAGAACGCGGAACAAGATAAAACCAAAGATCAGCCAGACCTCGTTATGAACATTCTCCATTTTCTTTTTCTATCTTAACCAATGAGATGTACCTATTAGACTAACATAGCAATGACGTATTTGTGTGTATAAAACATTAACACCGCCTTGAATAAATTAGAAGTGTAAGGAGTAACAGAGCTGAGCGTGTCTCAGAGTGTTTACTTTTATATGCATGCATATCCACACTTTTCAATTAGAGACAGTAGCAGATAACCCTGGGCTCGATTGGAGCTCTTAATCATTTCCATAACAGTGTCGAGGTCGAGATTTGAACCAGCGACCCTGTTGCTGCTAGGTGAAAGTGCTATCCACTACACCACTGTGCTGCCTAATAGTATATACAGTATATATATCTCTTCTGCCTGTTATTCTCAGAGTGGATTAGATATTTTGCTCCCTAACCATATTAAATATAAATAACCACAGTTGGTTATTTATATTTACCACTGCATAGAGATATTTAAGAATAAATTGCCTTTTTTTTTTTTAAACTTTACATATTAACTAAATTATACACCACAATTTTTGTTAAGGTTATTAACTGATTAATTGAAACAATAAATCGGGCAAACTAATCGATTATGAAAATAATTGTTAGTTGCAGCCCTAATACTTTCTTGGCTTGGGGGCAGATCCCCGGACATCTCCTCCAGCTCTGTGAGCACCTCCAGCGCCCGTGGTTTGCCATCATCGGCAGGACGGAGACACTGCAGTTATGGATTTAACTAGATCATTTACTTTGTGAGTGGTTCTAACATTTTAATAAGCTGCCTATTGCTGCACTACATGGCACTTCGCTTTCTTTACTGGGTTCACACACACAGGAGGGGTGGGGGAAATTGCATGCGATTCTTTGCACTGCGATTCGAGCCCATTCATTTTGTATGGACTCAAAACGCACAATGCACACAACACTAACGGACCATAAAACAGAGCAAAAGTGAAATATAAATGTTAAAATGAAGCAAAAATAAAACCAACAACCTCTATATACCAAAATCGAGGGAAGCTGGCATAAATAGGGCACGAGCAGAACTGGGACTGGAAGCAAGGGGAGCAGAGATGAGAGAACAGGACACAAAATGTCTTTCGTTTTTTTTTTTTTTTTTTTAGAAAGTAGCCACAGACAGAGTAGAAAAGCCAATCCCCTGCCAGGATTCTGCAGAGAAGGACTCCTTTCTCTGTGTGGAAGCAGTGGTTTCTCTGCCGAGGTCTGACAAGCCCTCCTGATAATCGTGAATCCTGGGCAGGTGCGGTGTTCTTCTTTTCCTCAATTGTAACTTGTTTAGGGTTACAAATAAAAGTGAGAGAAGATTTCTATTCTCCAAGCAGTAAATGTCACCTTACCTGTCAGTGGTGTCCGCCCCCTCTCTATTGCTGCTCCGGGATTGGCAGTCACTGCCGGTTTTGCTGGCAGCGTCAGAGGAGAGACTGCGGGAGGACTTGTCCTGGACGGAGTCCTGTGAGCTGTGGCCGCTGTCGCTGTCATCCCAGCCCCCGCCGGGCACCCCTGAGCGGTGACAACCTGCAAGATGTAAATAATGTGCTGAAAAAAAAAAAAAAACATACAGGGGGGAGGAAATGGACCACGCTCTATTTATTCAGGTTAAGCGGCTGGTTTTTTTTTTTCCCCATATGAAAGATTTTTATTTTGCCTATTTATTAAACTGGCTCACCAATATTTTGTGCATTTTTTCCCAGATTCTACTTACAGAAAAAAAAAAAAAAAATTCCCATGACAAATAAACACTTCTATATTTTTTTACCAAATTTTTTATGTTATAAATTCAGAGAAATATTTAAAGCTTTCACTGCCAGAGCCATTTCATCATTATTTGTTGCTTTAATTTATATATATATATATTTAACTTTATTGCGAATACATAGGGGACCAATAGCCCCCTATGTGATAGCCTATTGCTGGTGACAGGTCCTCTTTAAGGCCCCTTTCACACTGGGGCGGTTTGCAGGCGGTATTTTTAACGCAATAACGCCTGCAAACCGCCCCAAAACAGCCTCCGCTGTTTGTTCAGTGTGAAAGCCAGAGGGCTTTCACACTGAAGCGGTGCGCTGGCAGGAGAAGAAAAAATCTCCTGTCGCCCGCATCTTTGGAGCGGTGTATTCACCGCTCCTAAACCGCTCCTGCCCATTGAAATCAATGGGACAGCGCGGCTATAGCCGCGCTATATGAGTGGTTTTAACCCTTTTTCGGCCGCTAGCGGGGGGTTAAAACCGCACCGCTAGCGACCGAATACCGCGGTAAAACAGCGCTAAAAATATCGCTGTTTTACCGCCGACGCCCCCTACCGCCCCAGTGTGAAAAGGGCCTAAGCGCCGGTTCACACCACAATTTCTGCATTCTACATGCATTTGTACAAAAAAAAAACAAAAACAAAAAAAAAAAGGTGCTTTAACCCTAAGACCGGGCAAAGTGTACTGATCAAAAATACTTCTTTCTTCCAGTTGTTGTATTCTTATTACCCTATGCATTTTTCTGATATTCTGATTGGCTCAAGGATTGCACAGATTTGATATGGTCTAATAATCTGATTGGCTCTAGGCATGCTATGAAAAATCAAATACACCCATTGGCTACATGATGCTGATCCAGTGAATGCTGCGATAGTTTAATTGGCTGCAGGCTGTTCTGGACTAGTGAATGGTCTGATTGTCTCACGGGCTGTAGGGTGATCTACTGATTTCTTCACATTCTGCTCTGCCATGGCATACAACGCTGAGATGGGAAAGAAAAAAAAAAAAAAAAACCACATTAACTTATAGAACTGTTTACCTCTGTTGCTGTGTGCACCTTTAGATACAGGTTTTTCGGCAGGAGGTTGCCCCACACCTAATGGCACCACTACAGGTTTGTATGCGTTATCGGCTTGGTCACCGGGGCAAGGAGACTGAGAACCGGCTCCAACCACTGCCTGGGTCACCGCTACCGCCGCCCTCTGGAGACCGCTGAGCAGAGCTTCACTGGTCCTTCCTAAATATACAAGAACATTATTAGTATTATACTACATGGCAAAAAGTACACGGAACCCCTCCAAATGATGGGGTTAAGGGGGTCTCAAGTGAAGGGTTCTGGTAATCCTCCATTATACTAAGACATTGGAGACAATTGTGCTCCTTCCATCCTTGTGGAAACAGTATAGAGAAGACCCTTTTCTGTTCCAGCATGACTGTGTACAAAGCCAGCTCCATAAAGACATGACTGTGCCCCCCCCCCCTGTACAAAGCCAGCTCCATAAAGACATGACTGTGCCACCCCCCCCTGTACAAAGCCAGCTCCATGAAGACATGACTGTGCCACCCCCCCCTGTACAAAGCCAGCGCCATAAAGACATGACTGTGCCCCCCCCCCCCATACAAAGCCAGCTCCATAAAGCATAAAGACATGACTGTGCCCCCCCCCCCGTGTACAAAGCCAGCTCCATAAAGACATGACTGTGCCCCCCCCCCGTGTACAAAGCCAGCTCCATAAAGACATGACTGTGCCCCCCCCGTCTGTGTACAAAGCACGACTGTGCCCCCCCCCCCGTGTACAAAGCCAGCTCCATAAAGACATGACTGTGCCCCCCCCCCCCCTGTACAAAGCCAGCTCCATAAAGACATGACTGTGCCCCCCCCCCCCCCCCCTGTACAAAGCCAGCTCCATAAAGACATGACTGTGCCCCCCCCCCCCCGTACAAAGCCAGCTCCATAAAGACATGACTGTGCCCCCCCCCTGTACAAAGCCAGCTCCATAAAGACATGACTGTGCCCCCCCCCCCCCGTCTGTGTACAAAGCACGACTGTGCCCCCCCCCGTACAAAGCCAGCTCCATAAAGACATGACTGTGCCCCCCCCCCCCTGTACAAAGCCAGCTCCATAAAGACATGACTGTGCCCCCCCCCCCCCCGTCTGTGTACAAAGCACGACTGTGGCCCCCCCCCGTACAAAGCCAGCTCCATAAAGACATGACTGTGCCCCCCCCCTGTACAAAGCCAGCTCCATAAAGACATGACTGTGCCCCCCCCCCTGTACAAAGCCAGCTCCATAAAGACATGACTGTGCCCCCCCCCCGTCTGTGTACAAAGCACGACTGTGCCCCCCCCCCCCCCGTACAAAGCCAGCTCCATAAAGACATGACTGTGCCCCCCCCCCCTGTACAAAGCCAGCTCCATAAAGACATGACTGTGCCCCCCCCCCCCTGTACAAAGCCAGCTCCATAAAGACATGACTGTGCCCCCCCCCCGTCTGTGTACAAAGCACGACTGTGCCCCCCCCCGTACAAAGCCAGCTCCATAAAGACATGACTGTGCCCCCCCCCCCGTCTGTGTACAAAGCACGACTGCACAATTGTGTGACATCACCACACTGCTGCGTCCAGCCGTCCTTCTCCAGCCTAGACGCAGGGCTGTGATTTATACCGGAGAACGGGCTCGGGAAAAATAGACAGCCATGTCTGGATGCCCATTCTCACCCCCCGGCACTCAGTGACAGACTCCGGCGTCCTCCCACCCTGGCACTGGGGTGTGCAAATCCTGACATGACCAGTGAGAGTTGGGATCTAGCCAGCCTCTCCCTACCATTGGGCAATGAAGCCATCCAATTCTCTTGAGAGCCAATAGGGGGCTGTCAGTAAATGGATTACATAGAATAGAGATTCTTGGGCTGTCAGTAAATGGATTACATAGAATACAGATTCTGGGGCTGTCAGTAAATGGATTACATAGAATACAGATTCTGGGGCTGTCAGTAAATGGATTACATAGAATAACGATTCTTGGGCTGTCAGTAAATGGATTACATAGAATACAGATTATTGGGCTGTCAGTAAATGGATTACATAGAATACAGATTCTGGGGCTGTCAGTAAATAGATTACATAGAATAGAGATTCTCGATCGGTCAGTAAATAGATTACATAGAATAACGATTATTGGGATTACATGTAAATAGATTACATAGAATACAGATTTTCGGGGTGTCAGTAAATAGATTACATAGAATAGAGATTCTCGGGGTGTCAGTAAATACAGGAGAGGAACAATGTAATTCAGCACAGGGAAAGGAGGATCTACCTGATCCGGGTTTATCCTGAGAATATCCAAATCCTTGCAGATTATGGGGGTGACACACCTGGGAACCCATTCCTGTAAATGAGAAATGAGGGTCAGTGAAATTTTCATTGAAGTCAGATAGAGCTCCGCCTCCTTTCCTGGCTGGAGGACGCTCAGCAGGATCTAGACCTTTCCTCCACAGCCTGACTGTCACTCCTCAAGGAACTCCTAGTGCCCTCTGAAGCCTGGTTGAGAAGGACTTTCTTAGAAGATAAAATAGGACAGGTAGACTTTGGTGTCACACGGGGTTCCTCTGGGTTACCTGTTGGGGGTTTCTCTTTAGCAGGCGGCACGGCGGAGCTGTGCGGTGACACATCGGTGAACAAACTGCCAACAAGTTCCTGAAGAAGAGAAAAGAAAACACAAAAAGCAGCACATGAAGATCTACATTGTACTGGAGAGGATGGAAGAGGGAGAGGGGCACACTTCTGAAATGCCAACTGTTGTCATACGACATGGGCGCTCAGCCTGGTGCCCCTCCAGCTGTTGCAGAAACTACAAGTCCCATGAGGCATTGCAAGCCGTTGACAGTTATAAGCACGACGCCCAACGGCGGAGGCATGATGGGACTTGTAGTTC